>NC_142522.1:6934175-7179175 GCF_964205215.1 Stylophora pistillata | reverse complement strand
CTTTCAACAGCTATTGTCCGTTGACAAATGTCCCAGCATATTTTGTAAGATCCTTCCGGAATCTCAAAAAACACGTGTGACTTGAAAATAACATAAAATAAAAATATTAAGGGCGATTCAATTTGTTAGCTTTTATGCCTCTTGCATAATTCTTTTTTCTCCAAAAATTTCAAACTGTTTCTTTTATAAGAAACAGTAAATGCTCTGAAATTCATACAGAACGAGCCAAAACGTTTGGTGTTTCTCAGGTTTTGTATTATGGATTTAACCTTGGAGTGGAGTATCGATATGCCGTACCCCTCCACGATAGCAAAAGGGACAAGGACGACGCAAAGAAACACCGTTTACTGTTGGACGCCTCGTATGGATGGGTGCATGGAGGCTGGGGAAAGTGTAACGTGCACTGTGGAGGAGGTAAAGCAAAAGAATGGAAATTACTCTTTCTCTTTTAGGTTTTATCACGGCACTGACCAGTAACTGAAAACGCTAAGTTGAACATCTTGCTCACTTTTAAAATCGTTTTCACCAGAAATTTCGAGAGTATAGTACGAAATTGAACTCTAAGACACCAAAACGATGAACTTATCCGCAAAAATTCAAAAGTAAGCTTATACTATGTTACATTAAAACTGACATTATTTGAAGAACTCTATCGAAAAATATCGATTTCTATGGGGATATTACACCCTAATAATAACATCCTTCAATGAAATTCGTCTGGGCTTTACTGTTGAAGAGAGGCAAATTTGGGACTTGATTGTGAAGACATTCCTTTGGTACTCATGGTCTTTTATAATAATTCCAGTTAGTCTGAGAATGGAGTACATTCCATAGCTGCACTTCATAACTCATTTGCTATACACTGTGGGGGGATTTGTATCACACCCTACGCCTTGAAATTGTCAGTCTAATACTGTGATGCTGTCATTTAAAAGTTCAAGGTTGACTTTCAGTTCTTCGTAAATTTTTTCAGAACTTTAATCTTTTTTTTTTCCTATTACAGGGATCAGGAAGAGTTTGCGCGTAAAATGCATTCGCTTTTATCGTGGAAATATATCCATGGTCGACGACGTCTTCTGCAAAGGAGCAACGAAACCACGGCAAGAAGAACGAGTCTGCAATGTCCATCAGTGTCCAATATGGTGCGTACAGTGTTTTTCATATATCGCGCAAAATAACGCATCTGCTGCAGGGTTGACACCACCTAATATCAGAAACTACGATAGTCATTCACACCACAGCAGCGACTTTAGAATTAAAAATTATGAACTCCTTCTGGAGATAAAACCAGTGAGAGCTTTCTTGAAGAAAGAAAAGGCCTCTTTCCATTCCCTGAAAAGAAAAAAAATTAATTAAATTTTGAAGCCTGTTAAAGGAGGGAATTTTTAAACTCATTTTGTAGGGGTCAGCAATTAATTAAACTAACGCAGATTAAGGATCGTTGGCTTTCGTTTGTCCGTAGGCTAATAAAAATCCCTCCAGAAAACTGCAGATAAAAAAGGCTCAAATTGCTTCGTTACGAATCATTTCATTAAGTAATCAACCATCCGTTGGTATAATAAAGACTTTGTTCGCCTCGTAGTTTTCATATAATTCAAACAGATTTGAAAACTTTCATCTTCCTCGAGTGTGTTTGACTCATTTTTCCCTAGGGAAGCATCGATGAAGATGCTTCCCTAGCCTTTTTAATATATGATACGGCCCAAATTTATGTTCTTTGCAATGAAGTGAGACGTCACTAACCAAAAGATCATCCCACTGCATTTAAGACATGGAGTTTTCAAAAGAAATGTAATTCAAACAGGGTTTTTGTTGTCGTGAACGTGGAACCCGGAATCCGAGTAGCTGTGGTTCGATTCCTTATGTAAACTGATTTTTTTTTCTTTGTCCCGTGCGCTTGACATTACTAATAAAATCTTTTTTTTTTCCAAGTGCGAGGTCAAAATTTATCATATTTCTCATTACACAGAAATGAAATTAAGACCAGTAACGGAAATGAAGTAAGTTTACTGTCGGGTATCCTTCCTTAGGTAAATATTTTTCATGAAAGTTTTCTATCAGATACAATGAAAATATATGAAGTTCATATATTTTGAACTGCGGTATTAGATACGTATGATGCACGATCCTCGCAGTAGATAGCGCTATTTAAGCAATAGCGAAAATCAGACCTGAAAAAAATCAGGCCTGTACGGGATTCGAACCACTGACCTCTGCGATACTAGTGCAGCGCTCTTACCAATATTGAGCTAACAAGCCAACTGGGAGCAGGCCGTTAAGTTGATTCGTAATAAACCCGTGAAAGTGATAAATCAGATACAATGAAAATATATAAAGTTCATATATTTTGAACTGCCGTATTAGATACGTATGATGCACGATCCTCGCAGTAGATAGCGCTATTTATTGATAGCGTTATTTTCAGGTCTGATTTTCGCTATTGCTTAAATAGCACTATCTACTGCGAGGATCGTGCATCATACGTAGCTAATACCGCAGTTCAAAATATATGAACTTCATATATTTTCATTGTATCTGATTTATCACTTTCACGGGTTTATTACGGATCAACTTAACGGCCTGCTCCCAGTTGGCTTGTTAGCTCAGTTGGTAGAGCGCTGCACTAGTATCGCAGAGGTCAGTGGTTCGAATCCCGTATAGGCCTGATTTTTTTCAGGTCTGATTTTCGCTATTGCTTAAATAGCGCTATCTACTGCGAGGATCGTGCATCATACGTAAAGTTTTCTATATTGCATAAGGAAACGAAAGGTCGCCGCGCAAACTTCACAATGAACTTTGAAGTGGAACCAAATGAAAATTCCTAGACATTCGATTTTGAAGGTTTCATTTTAGTGTGCACTGATAAATTGTTCTCCGATATGGACTCTTTTTCTAATTTGTCTGTTCGAGTCGGGTTTCATTCACCTTCTACTGAGTTATAGCCTTAGATTGTGCAAAATTATCGCAGTTATGACTTTGCAATTTTTTCAGACCGAAGATATCTTCTGAACGATTGCAAAATGATAACGATTTAGAATTTGCATGCTCGCAGGATTTTTAATCAGTTTTAATGCCCATCATTGAGCAGGAAATCTGTCAAGGAAAGGAGAATAGTAAAATGAATGCCTCATCTTAAAAAAATGTCAAAGTTATTAAAAGTTACTTCCGAAAACATAATTTTCCATCAGTTTTTAGCAGAAAGAGCGAAACGATCGAGGGCAAAATACAGATGTACACCGACTCAACAATGGTAAAAACAACTACTGAGCCATTTTTAAATGTAACTGACAAAGAAAACTCGAATTTTTCTCTGTTTTCGGAAAGTGGTAAAATCATTCTTCTCATTCATTCACGAAAGGAATCGGTGATCTCTTTTTCCGCAATACTATCATTAGCCGTGCTCTTGATTGTGTTGGGAATCTGTGTGAACGGAGTAATTTGCTTCATTATGCTTCGTGGCAAACGCTACAAGAGGAACATCTCTAACTTCTTCATCCTGCATTTGTCAGTGACAGAACTGATTTATCGCCTTTTCGTCTTCCCTCTCGTTATTTACTTTCTCGTTCCAGCAACCATTGTCGACAATATTCAATGTAAAGCGCTGACCTTCGTTTCAACGGTCTTCATTTCCGCTACGTTTGTAAATTTAGTTGCCATCGCAAAGGACAGACACGAAAACATCGTTCATCCGATGAAAGCTTGGACGAGGAAATATAAGAGGAAGATATATTGTCAACTCGTTCTTTCGGTCTGGATGTACGCTACAGTCATATCAATACCCATCGTGCTCAGTGTTAAAAGTCTCTCCATCAACAAGACTCCAGGAGCCCGGAGTTTTGATTGCCAAGATTGTTCTGGGAAGAAGATTTGCGATATTCCTCAAACTGCAATGGGTCGCCTGTCCACAGCAGTGTACCTATTTTTTTCTTTTCTTGTTCCACTTATCGTCATTGTTACATTGTACACAAAAATTTCGGTTTTCTTACATCAAAGGAGCAAGAATAGGGTTTTGCACAAAGTTGCGGCTCGATCAAAGTTCAAAGCTGTACGCATGCTCGCTATAAACGCATTAGGGTATATACTTTCTCTTGGCCCCTCGGCTGTGTTTAGTTTGCTGAGGTCTTATGGCTCCGTTAACGATATGTCTTTTTCTGGCATATTAACAGTCACTTGGGTAATAGAGTTTGAGACATTGTTAAGTTCACTTTGGAACCCGATCATTTATGCGTATTACAATGGTGACTTTAGAAAAGAGATACTGAAACTGTTTTGTGTGGGTAGCGCTCTTGCAACCAAGAGACTGGCCATTTCTGCAAAGTACCCCAAAGATCATCTGTAGAAAAAATGCAATTTAATTTCAACTTCACTTTTTTAAAGAATTGTTTTACTTTTAACAATATGATTCACACGATCGTAACTGGACAAAGTAATCTGATTCATATAACTGCTGCCAGAACGGAAATCGCAAAGATATCTTTTTATTACAACGGATGTGTTGCTTTAATACATTTTCTAGATGATGATGTATTGTAAAAGCATTAAGTTTGAGTTAAAGTTTTTCAATATCATGTATCTGTAAAAATCAATTTGATACAACTGTCATAGAACATTTATTTCATGTAACTAAGCTGACGGCTCCCATTGGTAGTAGGACCACCCTGAGCCTGTAAATTAAACTCGAGCCATCCCATCAGACAAAGCACAAAACAAAGACAAATAGATGATATGCTTGTGTTTATTCTGGATTGATTAATTTGATAATTTTGGTTATTTTGACTCTGTCAATTGAAATCGAGAGATGATGTTCTCTTGGTGGTGTACCGTTTTAGTTTCCCATGCACGAAATCTCTTGCTTTACTTTGCCATCACTCGATTATCGCACGTACATAGGATCTGTAAAGGAACAGACTTTATATCTTTATTTATCGACTCAGCATTTGTTATTTAAAGAGAACCCATGATGTTTCGCCAGTTCTTCAGTAGCCTTCAATTTGAAATAACATAGTAGCAGTCATGAACACAATAGAAAACAAAATGAAAATGTATGTTTCTCAGAAAAGTGCGTGTTTAATCAAAATATCGTTTTTAGGTATGTTTCTCCGTTGAATATTAGGTTTTTAGATCGACCTTAGTAAGAAATTACTCAAAGCGCTATCACAATGAATTACATCGATTGTTCAAATGCAGGTTTCGTTTATGTTTATGTCAATTTTAGGCTTAGTTTTGTAATCCGGCCAGGTCGACTTACATGACGGGCGAATGGCCTGCTAAACCCTCTTGACACTATATTACATTATTTCCATATTTCACGTTAATGCTCTATGCTCTTGGTTGTTAACTGAAATTTTTGTGTTTCGAAGGATGATGGAAGTCGAGTGTTGATATTTCTTTAGAAGAGATTAAAAGCCGTTAGCACCTGCGGAATGATTATTCATCCCCGATGAGAGTGCAAAATGATTCGATACGGATTTGGTCTTTTTTAGAGTTAAAATCAGTGTACTACAATGGAAGAGAAGCAATTAAGGATTGGAAAACTAATTTTTACTAGCATCTGTACAGCGGAAATATAAATGAAAATTCTTTATTAAATATTTCTTTGGTTTTCGCTAGTGTTTTTCCCCCTTTGTCGTAGGGGAGAAGAGAGGAGGATAAAAACGCGGCCCATAAAATACACGCAGTACTAGTTTACTTAGGTGAGTGTAAAAAGCTATTGAAAAGGCCGCAAAGATGGAACATATGAGCGCACACTTGAAGTGGCTACGCCTTTCTTTTTTGCATGTCAAAGTTCCGAAATTTAACCTCATTGAAAGCCTTCCCCGGTTAAACGCTTTTACGGGAAGCAAGATTCATTAAACACCACATTCGATCATGCGAAATTGGTGCTTATGCGGGAATTGTTGGAGGAAAAAAGAGACAGAAAACAAACAAACAAATGAGAATTGCGATACAACTCGATATCGTTCAACATCCTCAGTTGATGTGAATCTTTCAAGTCAGTAAGTTTTAATTCAGATCTCGTGACACCGATACTTTAAACTTAAAACGTGTATTGTTATTATTTTTTTTTACACGTTTAAAGAAACCTTCATAATAGTCGTAAATATGCAAAGTAGCCATCATGTTGTGATATACGTAGATAAACACAAAAATATCAATTAAGCCTTATCAATAAAAATTCTTTCAACGTGATCGTTGCGAGTTTTGACGATATGTACTCATTTTAAGATCAATTATCATATTTCCATTAAAATTTTCAGACATGCATTAGTGACAGCTGATTTATGGGAGAACGAACTCTCATCCTACCACGAAACAGCGCTAAAAGTTGGCGTACGACACACGTATAACCCAGCAGTGAATCTTTGAGGGAGGCGTACACCTTTTTACATGCAAAAAAAAAAAAAACAACTGAAAATGTACCTAAAAAATGGTACTCTTAAACATACGACTCAGCCATTATGTTGTGATATAAGTAGATAACCACGAAAAAAGTGTCAAGGCCTATCGTTATAAATTTTTTATCATTGCGAGTGTTAAGGATATCTTGTCTCTTTAAGACCAATTAGCATATTTCCATTACGACATTTTCAGACAACTGTCAGTTACAGTTGATCTATATGCTTACGAAGTTTCATCCTACCAAGAAATAGCGATAAAAGTCGGTGTATAACCCAGCAATGAATCGCACACCTTTTCAGGATTTTTTCAGCTTTCCTTGTTAAAAAATTTGTAAGGAATTTCCTTTAAAATGGAAACTATCCAAAAATTGGAAAAGATTTTCTGGCCATGTTTCAGATGGCGTGAACTAATAATAAAACTGATGCATAATGGCCGAGGAAGGTGTAGTGAGTAATAATGTGGAACATATCATGCAACCTTTCTCGTTGGGAAGGGGAAAATTGGTTTCACATTTGAGACATTTCAGAATTTAAAGAAAAGCAGTTTTAAAACTACTCGTAATCATACTAGAGATAATAATCCAAACCCATAAAAACTCGCTGAGAGCAAGTAATTTTTCGTTTCTTTTTCTTTTGTTTATATAGTGATCAAGGATACATTTGTAAATTGAAAGGAAAGCAATTCTAAAATACTCGTCACCTTTTTCTACTGGGAATGACAATCAAAAGTCCATAAAAGGTCGCAAACGAAAGTCCTTATCTTTTTTATGTATTTTTTAAAATTTTTTTTGTGTTTTTTTTGTTTGCTCTTTTTTACATTTTCCGAAACACTTAAGTGTTCTTTAGGCTTGAATGATTTCTAACAATGTACCTTATGCAAAAAGGTACGTCCTTAACATGTTCAAAAATTGTTATGATGTGTTTGAAACCTAATCAAGACTCGTACATTATGTGTATATATAACCGCCGGCAATGACGCGCCTTTGGGTATCATTAGCAATGCGGCTGGCTATAGCAAAATCTTCCCACAGAGAAGGCTGATCGGTACATTTCTCATAACAGGTTGCAGACACTGAGTACTATTGATATTTGTTTTCTATGTCAAAACTTCATCTTGCCAAGGACATATAGTGTTCCAAGTTTTCACGTCACGCCGAACGGAAAAGTGAATTCCTGCTTATGCAGTAGTACTGGGAGGGTGAAGTTGTGAAAAAGCCACGAATTTGAAAGATCTCTCTGGAAAAATATCCACATATTGGAAAAGGTTTTTATAAAGAGTTTCAGCTGGCTTGAATTTAAAACGGAACTCTTGCAAAATGGCTGCGGGAGCTGCGATGAACCAGAATGTCTCGGTTGATACAGGGACCCAAACCCGTCCTGGATCAACATTGTTGTTAATCCGCTCGTACAGAGAAGCACGAAACCTCTTCGCTCTTTCTCTGTCTATCAATTTACTCCTCATTGTGTTGGCGTTTTTTGTCAACGCGTTCATATGCTACATCATGATTCGTGGGAAACGGTACAAACGAAACAGTTCCAATCTATTTATCACGCATTTGTCCATGGTGGAACTAGTATATCGCTTGCTTATCTTTCCCTTACTTATTTACCTTGCTGTTCCATCATCAAGAATACAGAGTTTTCATTGTAAAGTTGTATCATTCTTTTCAAGAACCTCTGCATCAGCCATTTTCGTCAGTCTGGTTGCCATCGCTGCAGATAGATATCACAGCATTCTCCATCCACTCAAGAACTTAAAATCAAAACGAAAGCCCACTCTGCGCATTTGTGCTGTTTGGGTGTATGCTGCAAGCGTGTCAATTCCAATTGTTGTCAGCGAGAGAGCTGTTCCGGTTGTAAAGATCCCCGAAGCTCGAGGTATGAATTGCGACGATTGTGCCAACAAGATGCTGTGTGATACTCCTGAAAACTCGCTGGGTCGATCTTCAACTACGTTGTATTTTCTTCTTGGATTTGGTATTCCACTGGCCGTTATTATCTGGTTTTACACCAAAGTAGCCATCTTTCTTCATCGTAGAGGCAAGAATGGAATGATGCACAAAGTAAAGGCAAGGTCAAAGTCCAAAGCAGTACGAATGCTCATAATAACTGTATTTGGGTATGTGCTGTCTCTTGGTCCTTATGTTGTTGTGGCAATGCTGAGATCTTACGGACTATTCAACGAAACTCCATTTGGTATCATGTTTCTAATTAATGGGCTGGTCGATTTTGCCTCTTTGACAAGTTCACTGGTAAACCCGTTGATTTATTCTTATTACAACGGAGATTTTCGAAAGGAAATCGTCCGGCTTTGTTGTAGAAGTAAAGGTAGACAAGTGGCCTCCTATACGTTGGCATTTGATAATTCAAAAATGAATAATTAAACACATTTGGATCCTTTTCTTTCTTGAGAAAGACAGCAATGGTTGGCACAGTTTTATTAAACAGTTGGTCAGTTCTGCATCGCAAGGGTTGAAAACATTGCCAATAAATTAAACATTGGCAGGACTTGGACCCTATGCCAGCCTTGGAATTAAAGGTTTCTAAATTTGTGAAGCTTTGCATGCGCTTTGCAACCGTCATGAGAACGAAACAATGACAAGTTGGCCTAGGATTATTTAATTTCGGAAAACGTAGAACTTCATCGATGGCATCTATTTCAGATGCGCGTAAATAGTGTATTATTGATATTATTTCGCCAGAAGAGGGAAGCAGTTTTCATTGTAAGCTAAAACATTACGTGTGGTTCTCACCATCGATTAAGGGCGTTCATTGGTTGGTCGATATCGCTAGTCAATTAAACCAATCTATCAAATCTTTATTTGTAAGGTTTAATTAACTTACACGAATTGTGTCATAGCAACTGCTGATATGACTGTATAACCGTAGACTTTTACAGGTAAATCTGATAGATTAGAGGTCCCCAGCTACGCTATGCCTTTCAAGTTTTAGATGTAATTGAAAATTGTTCAAAAACATATGGATAACCATGGAAACGTGCTTATGAAGAAGTTAATGAAAAAATCGGGATGTAATTATATCTGCTGCACTTAGAGGACTGATTTGCATATTTGGCATATCAGGCACAGGTACGGACACTTATTAATGGCGTTTGATTTATATGTTAATGAAACCTTATGGAGATGTAATGTTCAAAGCTGGCGTAGAACACACTAAAAAACACACAACAATGAGTCGTTCAGCGGAAAAGACAACGCTCAGGTATCATATCATAAGCTCTTACTCTACCAGAAAATTTAAAGGATCTTTGTAAAACTGGTAACTGCTCATCAATTGGAAACGATTTTCAAACCACTTTTTAACTGGCTTGATGTTGAAACACACGTTATTTGTAATGGCGGACGAGGATGCAATGAGTACTAAGGATTGGAATCAAACAAAGCATTTGAGCATGAAACCGGGATCAACGGTACTGCTGATTCGCTCGTACGAAGAGGCAAGAAACGTCTTCGCCGTATCTCTGTCTTTAAA
The DNA here is from genome assembly GCF_964205215.1 of Stylophora pistillata. Lineage (NCBI taxonomy): Eukaryota > Metazoa > Cnidaria > Anthozoa > Scleractinia > Pocilloporidae > Stylophora > Stylophora pistillata. Next base: position 7,169,285 of record NC_142522.1, on the reverse strand, counting down.
TTTACTCCTCATTGTGTTGGGAATAATTGTGAACGCGATCATATGCTGTGTTATGCTACGTGGGAAACGCTACAAGCGAAACAGTTCCAATCTCTTTCTTACCCATTTGTCAGTGGTTGAACTGGTATATCGCTTGGTTATCTTTCCCATTCTAATTTACTTCGCCGTTCCAGCATGGGGAATTCAAAGTTTTCAGTGTAAAGTTGTATCATTCTTTACCCACATCTCTGCATCGGCCATATTTGTCAGTCTGGCTGCCATTGCTGCTGATAGATATCGCAACATTGTCCATCCTTTGGAGAACTTGAAATCAAACAGAAAACCCAGTTGGCTTCTATCTATGGTTTATGTGTATGCTACCGTTATTTCAATCCCACTTGTTGTCAGTGTGAAAGCTGTCCCAGTTTTAAAAATTCCGGAGGCTAAAGGTATGATCTGCGACGCCGATTGTGCTAGTAAGAAGCTGTGTGACATCACTCAAAACTCGCTAGGTCGATCCTCAACCACGTTTTATTTCATTATCGCATTTGTTATTCCACTGGCCTTGATATTCATATTGTATACAAAAATAGCAATCTTTCTCCACTGTAGAGGTAAGAATGGAATGATGCACAAAGTGGCGGTAAGATCTACGTCCAAAGCAATACGAATGTTAATAATAACGGTATGTGGATACATGTTTTCTCTTGGCCCTGGTGTTGTTGTGGCAGTATCGAGATCTTACGGTATTTTTAACGGAACTCCATTTGGGACCATGTTTCTATTAAATGCTTTGGTGGATTTTGCAAGTTATTCTAGCTCACTTGGGAATCCGTTGATTTATTCGTACTACAATGGAGATTTTCGAAAGGCAATCGTCCAAGTTTGTCGTCGAAAAAAAGAGCAAAAAATAGCTTCATATGCAGTGATATTTGTAAATTCAAACAATAACAAGTAACCAACTGATTTCGATTTTTGGTATAAAAAGAACTAACCAAGTTATGTACCATGTAAACAACAATGGTGAGGAAAGAGCGCTGCCGTAATGAAATCCATTGTATATGTACTTCTGTCTCGTTAACGTGAGCGTCATTCAGGTAGTTAGTTGTACAAAGTGAGGAGAGATTTATTCCCTACGTTTTTTTAGTTATCTCCCTTGCCTCAGTCAGTACTATGGAGACAGTGAACGGCTTGTTGTGGAAGCTAAACATCACTCTTTTGAGTTTTGGTTCAGTTGCAGGGACAAGGCAAGTGGTAATTAAAAAGGAGCACAATTAGAAAATGCATATCATTTACTACGAACGAGGTGTTAGTTGTAAAATCCTCCTGTAAGCCTTTGTGACTATATATTTGTATAAACTGTTGAATATGCTACAAAGCATTTTGTGAATTACTGCAAGTCTGAGAGAAAACTGCTACCCAGGGCAGTGGTCATGGTTATTCTGTAAAGCAGAGGCGATTTTTTATTAAGATGTATAGTATGATTCGTCAAATGTTGAAGGGCAAGCTGAGTATACGTAGGACATGTTCGACGTTAAGCTACAACTCTGTAATATTAGCATTTTTACTACCTTTGGAAAAGGCGAAATAGGGAAATCACTTTAGTTTCCATTAGCTGCATGATAAAGTTTTGTATTTAATGACAATGATGGAGTTGAAGAAATTAATTTTGTCTTTATATATTTTAAAGCATTACCATTATTATTTAAGTGTCGCCTTTTGATAGCTCTCTTGTTTAGTTTAAAAACTAGCGAACCCTAGCTGCTTTTGCCAAAACGATTTTTTTTTAATAAAGTGTTTTAAAGTACATTTTTTCCTACCTTGAGATTAACATTTTAAACTGAACATGAGCCTATATGTTTACTTCACAAGGCAGGGACATACTATATTTCTAATTGTGTTTATTTGAAATAATGTTTCAACAAACGTTAATGTTATGAAGTCTGCCAAGTAACTGTTGCTTGGTAACAGTAAAATATGTGGTAAAAATGCCATAATACGTATCACCTAGCCGTCCGGAAGGAAAAACATTATTTGTTAGGAGACTTTCTGCCGTATGTTTGAGCAACAGCTAATATGATCAAGGCCATTTAGCTTAAAAAGTAAAAATGCATTGTATGATGACTTCCTAAATAATGTTTGTAAATTGAATTGACGAACAATATCTAACGTAAACAATCTTTGACAATCAGATGGTGCACAGTAAAAAAAAAAAATTAACTTTTCATTATATGTTTTTCCAAAGTCAAGCTTACAACCACCTAAATTAAATTCGAGGGTATAAACCTGGACTGCTAACATTTGATATAATGGTATTTACAATTTATTTTTTTTCTGGCTCGACGATTTTACTTTGTACATGAATATACATTTTTCCCATGCTTAATTCTGTCTTGTCAGTCTCTCAAGTGTCCTGCAAGTCTCACTTATATTAAACACGGGAGTCTAATAAAATTTACTCCATCGAAGCCTACATCATTTCTTCTCAGTAAGTATAACTGTAAGACAATCAAACTTGATTAGATAAAAAGTGATCTCTTTAATTAAAGTGATGAATTTTGTCAAAACGCGGGCCTTCAATTTGATTCGTAGGGTTTGCTATGAAATGTCAGTTTCATTTTCTAGTTTTTGCTTATTGTTTGACATAAGCGGCTTTCATCTTTTTATACAAAATATTTTATACAAATTGCAATCTAACAAAGCATGTTAGTCTCACAGATTATTCTATTGGTGGACGTCTGCTCTCCCCTAAATCATGGAAAAACAGAAAACTAATTCATTCTTTCCGCCGGCTTACCTACATGTACTCTGTAAGTCTCTATCATTGTAACGAACGAACGCTTTTCATTCAACTAATTTATTCTTGTTTTCTCATTATCATGTTCCCTTCAATAGCTTAGTTCCATTTTTCGTATATAAACAAGTTCACACACACAACCTACAACCCGTATATTCGCTCTGACGAAGGGCTAACGCTCGAAACTTGTGCTTCGAGACTCTTTACGGTGGTGAATTTACATTATCAACTCAGCCGATAAAACCAAGTGATCTTGTTATACTTCTCACCGACGCAGCACCACAGTAATTATTGTGTTTCGAATTCTTGGTTTCAGAAGTTCCTTCAGAATTTTTAAATTTTCATACGTTTGCTTTGTGACTGTCAAGTTGAGCAATGACTCTTCATGGTACAGCTCAAAACGGTAGCGGAAGTGAGTCAAGTGAACAGGGAGTCTCTGTGTTACTTACCAGTCGCTCGTATGTAGAAGCAGGGGATTTATTTAGTGTTTATCTCTTTTTGAGTGTCTTCTTGATAGTTCTGGGAATCGTTTTAAACGTCGGAATTTGTGTAATCATGGTGAGAAGGAAGTGTTACCAAAGAAACGCTTCAAATTTCTTTATACTTCACCTGTGTGCAACAGAGTTGGTTTATCGTTTGCTTGTCTTTCCGCTGACTATTTACTTTGTCATTCCGAGGTCTGGAATCGAGAAAATTCTTTGCAAGTCGGTATCTTTCTTCTCAGAGACTAGGCGATCAACCACATTTGGCATCCTGGTTGCCATTGCTATCGATCGATACCAGCACATCGTTCATCATTTCGAGCCTTTGAAATCAACAAAGCAAAGCCGCGCTCCTCTAGTCTCCATGGTCTGGTTGTACGCTACATTGACATCGTTTCCCTTGGTTATAAGTGTTGAAAGCGTGCCTCTCCCAAGCATTCCTGAAGCCCAAAGTATGGAATTTAACAACTCTACTGACATAGCGCTTTGTAGCATCCCAGAAAACACGCTTGGTCAGTTTACAACCACGTTATATTCTCTTCTCGAATTTGTTTTCCCACTGGCTCTGATCACTGCATTGTACGCGTAAATCGCCATCTTCTTGCACAAACGGGGCAGCAATGGAATGATGCATAGAGTTGCAGCGAAATCAAAGTCTAAAGCAGTACGCGTGCTCGTAATAACTGTTCCTGGATATGTCCTTTCTCTTGGTCCTGCAGTTATTCACGCTATGTTGAGATCCTATGAGTTCTTGATAGGTCTACGTTTCACGTCATCCTATTTACTAACTGGGCAGTTGAATTTGCGACGTTTTTAAGTTCACCGGGAAATCCTCTAATCTATCCATATTATAGCAAGGATTTCCGCAACGAGTTTCTCCGTTTGTGTTGTGGAAAGAGGGGACTCAATAACTAGTAGATAAGGTCTCTTTGTCTCTCATAAGCCAGTTCCCAGTGCTGGTCTAAATGCGTCTCCTCATTTGAATTTACTATTTTTTTTGTATTCAAACCGTAAATGACTTTGGGCAAAAACTTATTTGATTGACTCAATGGTAACGACACCTCTGATTTAGGTTCTTCTCGTTTTCGCGTTTTTTAAGCACAATTATCTCTCTGCATGAGAATTATATCAATATTTTTAATTCAGGAAACTACTTGATAAGTATATCTGAACCAATAGACGTGGATCACTTACCTTAGGGGAAATATATATGTAGTCCTCTAAACAAGGAATGAATGATTATAGTGCAGTTAAGACCAGATCGTTAGTTGAAAATGATATTTTTAATCACAGTTGTACTTTGTACTTTGGAGCATAATTGTCAATTAAATTTGTCCTAATGTTTGCCTCAGTGCAAATGCTACTAGATAATAAGAAGATATCTTTTACCTGCTGTGTGATGATTTCAACCTGATAGATGTTAAGCATGGTGAGTCAATTCCAAGAAAGCTCATATACTGGTTTGCTCGATTGCGGGTGCAGTCCTTTTAGAGGGACACTTCCCCTGAATGAGAGGTGCAAGTGATTGAAATAAGTTATTTCAATCACTTTTTGTCGCCGTATAGACGTAGACAGCTGTTTTCCATGATCTTCTGAACTGATGATAAAAAAAGGACCCTTTTGTTACTGATAATCTTTGACGAGAGCCCTGATAAAATTCTTCCATTACAGGTGGGCTGTGTCGCCCTGGAGACCATGCTCTAAGACATGTGGAAAGGGTCTACAGTACCGCTCGGTTCGATGTATGCGTCAAACTAGAAATGGCACCACTGTGGAGAGCCCTAGTCATTTTTGTCCCAGCGATAAACCTTCTGGGGTCCAAAACTGCATCAAGAAAGCGTGTCATTTGAATTGGGTTGTTGGTCCATGGTCTCATGTAAGTTTTTTAGCTGTCAGTAAGTATTGATATTTTACTCGGCTCTGTGGAGTGATGAACCAGCTTGCGGCCCACATATTCCTCCATATTCACGAATTGGAATTTCTTTTTGTTTTTTTGTTGTCACTAACAATATAATAGGTAAAATTTTCGGCTATTCTTAGTAAATGTACTTACAAACTGCCCGTAAACCAAAAACCCCCTTATAATTTTGACTTGATTCCCAGAGGACGAACTTTGAAATGAGTAGTAAGAATCCCAGTTCTTCTCCTTTTTGATACAGGGGTGAGGATAGGAAGCTTGTAGTTTTGAAAATGATATGAGCTGAGTTTGAAAAACTACCAATATGTCAGAAAGGTTGATTTTTTTTTTACGCATTCAACACTTTGATTGATTGTTTCCTTTGTGGCACCTCACAGTGCCATGGTCTCTGCAGCGTTGGACACCGTGTAAGGAATGTACGCTGTCCAGTCACTGGAAAGTGTGCTCACGGGAAAAAGCCGCTCAGCAGAAAATCCTGCTTCAGAGGATCATGCTATCAGTGGAATACTGGACCATGGAGCAGTGTGAGTACCTCTAAGACTGGAATATTTATTAAGTTACAAGTATGAGAGATGGAAAGCAATGAACAGTCATATCTATTCTGTTGATATAAAGTCGATAAATTACCTAAAATTAGCAGCAACTAATGCAAGTTGGAAACAATTCACAGTCAAATTCCTTTGTGGCCGGGGTCTACTGCTGGATAAATCTACACTTGCGTTGAACTATTTGCATCACTAGGGAGCAAGTTTAGTAATCGATCAACGTTCACCTCTGAAAGTTCGTGCGACCTGTACGGTATACTCAACCTGATTTATGCACCTATTGACGACGTATGATATTTGCTTCTTCTTTTCTTCGAAGACGTCATTCTGCACAAAGGGGTGCCAGCTTTGATTTTTTTTGTTGGAACAAAGTCCTCGCTAAGGAAACCATCTCCTGATTCCCTTTTCCTTTTAAATTATTACTATCACTATTATCTTTTTTTGTCAGTGCAGCGCTGGCTGTGGTTCAGGAGTTCAAAGACGGTCGCTGACTTGTTTGCACAGATTAACAAGACGAGTCGGTAAAACATGCAGCGAAGGCTCTAAACCAGCATCGCAAAGGCAGTGCAAACTCAAGGAATGCCAGAAAATAGGTTGGTGTTCTTAGTTAGCCATTCATGACGTAAAAAATCGTCTTTATTGGACAAAAATCTCAAGATCTTTGTCATCTTCCGCTACATTTCGCAGAGATTTAACCGAGACTGGTCATGATTACTTTGATTTATTAAGTTATGAAACAATAGTTAAACTGCTTCGTAGTTGCAAGTCTTCTTCAAAATAAAAAGGAAACTGTTTGACCTCTTTAATGATAGTAATGACAGGTAAAACAATTCCCCCCCCCCTCCCCCCTTTCTCAAAAAGGAACGTTTATCATAGGAGCTCTTTTAACTGTGAACTCGCTAAGCACACTCTCCATACTGGCCTCTATACATTTGCGGAGCTAGTGATAAAAGGAATTTGCTTAACAATCAAGAGCTTTTTCAGTTGGTGATCATGTTCTTTTTTTAGATGTGGATTTGTTCTGATTTACTGTTTTCTTTTCGTATTTTTTTGTGCTATGCAAATGAGGTAAGTGATGTTCTATAGTTCCACTAAAAGCATTACTTCGGAAGGACTGAGGGAACACGCGTCTGCTCTTTAGGGACACGTAATGACCGAAAACCTCTAAAAGCGGTCTTTTCTCTGAAGCCCTGTTGAAAAAAAACTAACAAATCATGACAATCATATGAGAAAAAATACCGAAAGTTCTGTTTAGTCAATACAAAATGATTGTTTCCAGATGTTGTTTTGGAGACAGTGTGTCTCAGAGACAAGTACTCCAGCAAGCAGTGCCAAGCAGTGCTAATATTCGACCTCTGCTCCACAAGATCATGGCTAGACCTCTGTTGCAAGACGTGTCATTATGCTGGTCGGATGTAAAGATGGAGTTTTAATTTGTAAGAGAACGGAAGAGTAGAACGACGAGAGGGCTTTTAAGGTAAATCTGGGTTGGGGTCAGGAAACGTAATCTTCTTTAGGCAAATTCTATCATTCCACCAACCTGTCTATAAAGAAAAACTGTTAAGTGTTGTGGCATGTCGCCGTTACGATACCAAATCCTTACATTTTAACTCTGTCCCGAGTGACCAATGAATTATTTCTTCTTTTAATATTGATAAAAAGCCAAGTGGAAAGGGGACTATTTCAAAGAAAAATGTCAACAGCTAAAACTGAGATCTTGGATCTAAGAGGGTTTAGACAGAAAACTCATAATTGAACGAATTACTACTATTGCACAAGGAAAGTATTAATTGAAGCGTTGCTGCTGTGTCCAGGGTGATAATTATTCTGTTTAGGACGCCCCCTCTTGATAAAAGGCCTAAGATCTAACTTAAGCCAAGAAAATAACCTGGATTTTAGTTGTGTTGTGCTTACGTACATTTTTATAGCTGTGGGCTTTATGTTTATGTTTATGTATATATAGGGACTGGGCTAACATAGATCAACTCCTTCAAACATATATCTCTATATTTTTATTGTAATATTTAGCACGCTAACAACTAATAATACCCTGATCAAAGAATTGCTATCTCAACAAGTCCACCAAACTAGATCCGATTCATTAGTAGTTGACTTATTTTGATTTGCATCAAAATATCGCTCCTTCCTGTTGGGCTCTATATTAAGACACTTGTTTGCTTTTTTGGATATTAAAGGTCTATTGTAAAAGATAATTGTTATTTTTTATTGTTGGGCAAAAGCTCACAAACGAACTTTTATTAATTCTATATTCCATCGCTCACATGTCAGTCTAAAAGGTTTCAGGGGTTATGCGTCGATCAATTCGAAGCTTCAGCGTCCTCTGCCGGGCGGCCCCCACCCGATAGTTGAAAATTTGAAGATTGGCATGTTCCAATTTCCCCCCCCCCCCAACCCCTTACCTCACCTCCCCTTGCCCTCCCATCGGTTATGATGGAAAATTATTTTTGTAAAAGGCAAAATTAGCGACCGTGACTGTCTTGGAGACCTTTTCTTCTGAGCAATGTGCTCGCGAAAGTGAACTCGTTCCCTTCAAACATTTTCACCTTTTAAGATGGAACACGTGTATTCCGCCTGAAGGACCTGCATCCGGTTGAAATGCCCCACCCCGGAGACGAAAGAAAGTCAGATGGCCGTGTATTTCTCGGGGTGACGAGGATGTTGAAGCTTCGAGTTGATCGGCGCATTGAACAGATGCCTTCAGGAAGCTCACTGACAATTTTTCTTTTGTGTAAGTATTTATAGGTTAAAATCTCGGCCAATAAAAGGATTTTCTGTTACACTTATGATAACTTGTAGAAAAGGTGATCAGCTCTCTGTTGTGTTGTGCAAGTTGCAAAGCCACACACTTCGGAGAATTATTGGACACCGAAAGAATTTCCTCTGAAAATCGAAAGGTAGAATGTTTTTACTGAGCAAAAGACTATCGATGGCGCCAAAACGTTCCTCACCAACTACTATTTTTTAATGTCGTTCATCTCTATCGTTACGATTGAATCTTTATCTTAATTGTGCGATTTCTACGGTCACATAATGACCGCATAAAGCAAGTGAAATAAAGTTGACAGTCAATTTCCATTGAAAATTTACAAACTGCCTTGGATTATCAGGGAAATGCGTGTAATTTAAAAATTATATAACTTTCTAAATCTTTACTATAAAATATTCTCTCCCCTCTGACTAAAACTTTTAGCGTATATTGAGTATAGGTGATGTATTGTTTGTGAAAGGAAATATATTGCATAATGTTATAATGAAGTTAGAGATCGCTGCCTTCGCTTATCACAGATTTCGATCTCGAAAGGTTATTCGATATTACTGCCAGAATGGACGTTTTCAGGTCCGCTTTCTTATAGGTACACAGATCTACTCATTTGGTTGCAGGGAGTCGTAGAATTCCTCTTGTAGGGTTCATTGGAGATAGACGGTAAAACAACATCTTTTATGGTCCTGTGATGAAGAAAACATTTTTGTTATTTGTTGTTTGTAAAGAGCAAACTACTTAACACGTTTCTTCTTTTGTTCAAGTTTATCATGTTTTTTCTTTCTTTTTCCTCTAAGAAAAAAAAACGTTTATATCAAATTGCCATAAGTGCCACACAAGATAACTCCACTGAGTCTTTTTTTTTTCTGCTGGTTAGGAGATTCTTACTGTGCATTCATTAGATGGTAAGAGAAAGTTATAATTATTTTATTATTACTGTTATTATTATTATTATTATTATTATTATCATTATCATTATCATTATTATATTATTTGTATCTTTATTGACATTGCATCCACACGGTTGGTAAATTATAAGTGAAATATTAGTTTATTACATATGCATACCTTAAAGTTTTTGAGCAAGATCTTTTCAGGGTGGAGCTCGATCACAACATCATTTGAGCCACGTTTTGAAGTATTGCTTTAAAACAAAACTGTTAATGCTATTAATGGAAAATTTGTTATCTAAGATTTACCATTACATACACTTTATCACAAAGAGACTTCGCAAAAAGCTTAAGTGAACGTTTGTGGTAGGACTTAAATGCTAATCCAACAATCACTTTTCATATGTGAAAATAAAGGGGGTAGGGTAAGTTTCTAAAGAGACTGTGGTGCTGCTTCGGTGAGGGGTATAACAAGATAAATGGTGCAATCAACTGAGTTGATCATGTAAATTGGCCACCGCAGAGTTTTTAACGCGGACGTTTTGAGCGTTGGTCCTTCTTCAGAGCAAATGGGGGAATTCTGGGTTGTGTTCGTTCTCTATGCATAAAAATAGAGCAACACTATTAGTGAAAACATGGTAACGAGAAAAAAAAAACAAGAATAAATTGGCTAAATAAGAAGCGTTTGTTCATACCGCGGAGATCAAGAGTGCCGAGTTAAACCATATTAAGAGTTGAAGTCGCTTTACGCTCGACTGGATAAGGATCGTAAGAGCACGCAAAGTATTCGGCAAATATATTTAAAATTATACAATGTATATTTCTCTACCTTACCTACATAATTTCTGTAACATGTGACAGTCCGCAACTATTATTGTCACTCGAGAGTACTCCTCTTCCGACCCGATTTTCTGCATGGCGACTTTCAGAGGACAGAGAAATTTCGAGCCAAAATATCAGTTGGAAGCTGTGATGCTGTTCATTCTTGACGTGTTCTTGGTATCCCAGGTGTCTATAACATATTGCCCGTCAGATGTTATCATTGCATCAGAGTCCTGTGGATGAAAACTCCCAAAGAACGCTAACTTATTAAGGTGCAATAACTCTATGTTTTGCTTTTGTTCACAAGGCATGATTTGAAATAAAAAAGCTGGCAGGAACTGGCTCCTGAAAACATGAACTAAAGTAATTATTTATGAAGATAGACTCGCCAAGATCTACCTTAAATCAAATTTGGGTTGTTTTCTTTCCTTTCTATGATCTAATCGTGACTAAATTGAAATGAAGCTAGCTATGAAGATTTCTAAACCTGTTTCTTGTCAGACTTGGCAAGTTAATCTTACAAGGTCAGCTACCATTTGTAACTTGTAAACAGTTTGGAAAGTAGTTACTTGAGACCTTCTAAAGAGAGAAAAGAACATAATCAGTAAATGGTATTAAAGTTACATTTAATGTAAACTGCCGTATCTCTTAAAATGAGTACATCTTTGCAGGCTCAGTGATGGTGGGATAACATGAAAGTGAAAAGGTTCTTTTCACCATGTAGCAGTCCCACCCTAGCTAGAATCCTACAAATGTTTTCCGATTTCAACTTTACAAAATGCTAGAAGTAGAGGGATTGATAACACAATTTGAAATCTTATCTTTAAAATTTCAAATCTATTGACACTACCAACACGTTAAAAGATTGTTTGTAACTTTTTGGCTTCTACGTCTTCCAACGTGATTCCCTCCCCAATTTTATAACATTCCAGTCGGAATAAAATAAAATGGGTGTATTCAGTCACGTATGACATTCACATCATATATGTTCAATGTCATTAACGTAACCATTGCCAAATATTGTGATGAAGTTAGACTGTCACAATGCTTAGTCTGAAAATAAACAGTTGTCTTCCAATCGAAAATTGCGAATTGCCTTAATCTTTTCAGGGCGCTATCTATTCTTTCCAAAGCCACGCAGAGATGAAATTATTAAACTATTCGAATGAATGTTAAACGTAATTAGCTAAGGAAGCCGTTTTTCGTTGTTAATAGGACGTAAAAACGTACAAAATGCCGTTGTGTTTTGGTGTTTAGGAAGGTAACTTGTTCCCTTAATAGCACCCTGAGGGTTCCGCGCGCGCTCTCGTTTTGACCTTTCCCGTCGCGTTACGATGTTTGAGAATTATGAAATACACTTTCTTGGGTAGCATAGATTTTTACTCATGACTCTTTTTTCCACGCCCCGCGCACTATTCAAATGTTACTAAGGCTTAAATTGCTCTCCTTACCTACAGCAACGATAACACCATTACTTGTGGCAACAGCCGTGAGACCTACAGCGTCAATTGCCATGACACTTACGAAGTACTTTTCGGTCATCGTCAGAGATAAACCAGTGTGGATTATACTTTTTGCGGTCTCAGCAGATGTCCAGGGAACAATAACCCTTCCACAGCTGTCTGTTATGTTGTACCTATATTCTACAATTCCACTACCTTTTGTGCCATCCGTGAAACCATGCCAATCTGCTGCAATCATGGTAGAATCAACTTGGTAAGACACATCTCTAGAGCTTCCGTCGTTGACAGTCCCTGCTTGAGGTGCGTCACGATCAATTAGTACACAGTCTGAGGACCGTTCAGAGTACAATATGGCTTTGTTGTAGCCTCTTACAACAGCGCAGTACTTTTCTCCAGAAACAAGCTTAAGGTTCTTTGCAGTTCCAGATCGATTGAGACCAGTGAAGGTAAATTGTGTTATGAAGCCGACGTTGAGATGATATACTGCCCAAGTGTATTTCAAGATGAACGAGTGTATATCTAGGAAGGGTTCCCAATTTGCACTGAAGGTATTGATCCACGTTGCATATTTAGCGTCAGATCCAGTTTGACTCCCATCGTAAATCTTAGCTATGATTGGGTGGCTGGTGTCAATTAGAACACCATCACTAGCTGCAGTTGTACTCAAGCCAACACCATCAGTTGCATTAACAATTACAAAGTACCTGGTGTTATTTCTCAGGAGCAAGCCCCCTTTGGAAAAACTTGTAGTGTTCCCTACAGATGTCCAGTCCAGAAACACGCTTCCGTTCTCGGTCACAACCTTGTATTTGTAGCCTACAATACCACTTCCATTTTTACCGTCGGAGAAGCCATACCAGTTGGCTGCTATCAAGGTGGTATTCGATTGGTAGTCTACATCACTTAGGGATCCATCGTTGACTGTGCCAGCTTGAGGAACATTACGGTCAATTAATACGCAATTTGATGTAGTTTCGGTATAAAGACCAGCCTTATTATATCCTCTTACAACTGCACAGTATGTCTGTCCTGAAAATAGTTTCAGTCCTGTTGTATTCGCAATGCAGCTTAGTCCGATTTCTAAGAAGGAAGTTATATAACCATTGTTCATCTCTTTCACTGCCCAGGCATATTTGAGTATAGAAGACTGTACATCAGTGAAAGGTTCCCAGTTGGCACTGAACGTGTCAGTCCATGATTCATATTTTGTATCTGAACCGAGGTGATCTCCGTCGTAGATTTTTCCTGCTTGCGGAGGACTTGTGTCAACTAGAACCCCATCACTGGTCGCTCTAGAGCTTAGACCAACGGCATCTGTGGCTTTAATGGTGACGAAGTACGTGGTGTTACTACTTAAGGACAAGCAGTTGGTAGTTATGTTTTTCGCATTTCCAGCATTTGTCCAAGGAACCACGATGTTTCCATCCTCATTTGATACTTTGTACTCATACTTAACAATTCCACTTCCTCTGATTCCATCGGTGAAACCATTCCAGTTTGCTGCTATGGTGGTATCGTCTGACTGGTAATCTAAGTCACCACCATGCCCGTCATTGACAGTACTCGCTTGTGGAGGATCGTGATCTATGAGCACGCAGTCTGACATGGCTTCTGTAAATAAACCAGCTTGGTTGTAGCCTCTAACAACTGCACAGTAACGTTCTCCAGAAACTAAATCTAGCTTACCTACTGTTGCCGAGCGGAAAAGTTCGGTGGAGCTAAAAGAGGAGACGTAAGTACCGTTCAGTAGCTGTACGGCCCACGAGTACTTGAACAATGGAGATTGTGCATCCGTAAAAGGTTCCCAGTTCGCGCTGAATGTGTCATTCCATGAGGCAAACTTCATGTCTGAGCCTGGATTACTACCATCATTAACCTGTCCTTTCAGTGGATGGCTGGGGTCAACAAGGACTCCATTACTGGTTGCATTGATGCTTAGGCCTACAGCATCAATCGCACTTATTGTAACAAAGTACTTCAAATTACCCTTTAAGGACTGACCAGACAGGATGAAGTTTGTTGCATTCCCTGCTGATGTCCAGTTTAAAATGGTGTTTCCATTCTCTTGTGTAATTTTGTACTTATACTCTTTAATTCCACTTCCTCTTTTTCCATCTGTGAAACCATTCCAGTTTGCTGTCAGCATGGTATCGTTTGACTGGTAGTCTATATCATCGAAGCTTCCATCGTTAACGGTGCCGGCCAGGGGAGCGTCGTAGTCTATCAACACACAATCAGAAGTAGCTTCAGTGTAAAGACCAGCGTTGTTGTAGCCTCTCACGACTGCACAGTATTTTTCTCCGGAGACTAGGGCTAATTCACCAAATGTGGCACTTCGATTGAGAGCGTTGTCCACATAAGCAGTGCTAAGCTGGTTACCTTGTTTTTTAATTGCGCATGTGTATCGCCAGATAGTTGTGTGAGGATCATTGAATGGATTCCAATTTGTGTAAAACTTCTTTCTCCAGGTGGCGTATTTGACATCGCTATTATTATCGGCTCCAGCGAAGACTTTTCCTGCTACAGGTGGTGTGTTGTCATAAATTATTCCATTGCTCCTATTTTCTCTATAAAGTCCTGCTTTCGTGTAGGCACGAACGACAAATTGGACTTTTGAGCCATCTGTTATATTGCTAATTCTGATGTCCATATGAGTACTCAGGTTCGCGCTAAAGAAAGTGGTTAACTCTGTGTTCCGAGAACTTCCATATGAGGTAAGAAGAACCTTCCAATCGTAGTTGTCAATACCATTTCTGGTTTGAAATCCTCCCCAGTTAACTTTGAAAAGTTTAGAAGATTGATAATCCAAGTCATCCGCTTCCCCATCGTGAACCCATCCATGTGTAGGTTTTGAAGTGTCGACGATTACAGCAGAACTGCATTCACGATGCTGTATTTTGTCTCTCAAGTCAGATGCAGCAATGGAAATTTTGTAGCTTTTACCATCTTGCAAGGTCAATTCAGATAAAGTTTGCAGGCTGTTGGTGCTTTGTATGATACCGTTTGCGAGTGAAGAACCAGAGCAACTGGATTCTCCTGGCAGAAGAAACCATCTCAGATTAATTTTTCCACACGATACATTAAAAGCAGAGATACTAATGAAAATTTTATCGGTGACATGCTGGTAGAAAATTGTGTCGTGGAAATGCTGGTCAACGATTTTCACAGTGCCAGTCGTAACAGTAACTGAATCAACTACAAAGGTAGGACAAATCCCCAGCCTGCCATCACACCTGCGGGGGTAAAGATTTATAAGTGTGATAAGATATTAATGCTGTAGGTGCTTAAATTAGTGCATAGAGAATTGTGCGTTTAAATAGGCTATTTCTTTTATTTCGTTTCTTCTCTGCGAGCAGATCGAAACTTAAACTCATTTCATCAGACCAAACTCTGCTGCAGTGTAATATCTAGATGTTTTAATTTTCAACCATCATTAGAGCAGAGCGTATATTTCGATTCTTGTTCAAGAAATTACTCTAATTCACCGTTGTCTACAGAAAGCGTGAAAGATTTGTTACTACTTCAACTAATCTCGTGTGGCACGAATGTTACGTGTGCCTTCTATATTGCACGTACACAAACGTTTTTGTTTTTATGCAATCAGCAGTCTCAAACTGCTTGGAGGCCAAGGGAGAATTCGTTGTGCACATTTTTGATAAACTGATGCGACTGAAGTACTCACTTTTCTGTTTGATCACACATGTCATTAGCAGACCGACATACTGTCCCTTTTGTCCTCATGATATCTCTACAACTACCATCTCCAACACATTCAGATGTTCTGATGCAGCTTGAGGATGGGTAAGACGATTGGCAGCTGTAGCTCTGTCCTTTGCAACTAACGAAATGAAGAGAAAAGGTACACCTAAACGGAGTTATCTAGATAAAAGATAGAGACCTGATTTGACACATCAGAGTCTTAGCAATAAGTGATTTTTGTGAAATTGGAACCGTGCCATTATGGGAACTAGAAATAAAACGCGGCTGGTGAAAAAGGCAGTATCAACACCTACAAATTCCTGCAACAAGTGTATTAAGGAGGCAATGGCAACTAAGAGACTTTAAACAGAATATCAAAAGTCTGCTCGGCCTTTAATGATATGAAGAGTTTTAAAAATAATTTTGTAAGCATTTTTTATCGAAGCATATCTCGTGGAGTTTTCAATAAGGGACAAAACAGTCGTATTTACATGTAATACTGTTGCTTCCTCTCTCAGTGCAAAGCATGAGCACGGGAAAAAATTTTTTTCGATGGTATGAATTTTTAATGAATGCTGGACAGAGAATCAAGATTTATCGTTTCCGAAATGGTCCTCATACTATGTTTCTATCAATCCTTTTTTGACAGCTAGGCGAAGAAGAGCAAAGGTCTAATTTCGCTCGCTCCCTGAATCTCGATTTGAGAGCAAACAGCTAGTTTGTCAACAAACTTCCTTTAAATGATTAGAATAGCGACGATGGGTGGGTGTAGTATCTTGCATCTTCGTCGTGGTCCCTCCAACCGATTATTTTTAAAGTAGTTACCTTCCAGCGTTGCACACGTCCCTTTTGGTACACTTGTCTTTGTCGTCACAATAAGCGCCGTTGCGATTAGACCATGTGCTGCTAGTACGGGCTGTTACATCTAACAAATCACACCACTGGCACGGGTTTGATGGATTAAGTCTGTGATGGTCATAGTCGTGGCCTGAAATTTAACACAAGACTTATTACTATCAGAATCTGTGTTATTATTAATAAAGGACTTAGCGTTTCAGAGCTATTCCGATCATGTTTTATACCATCACCAATGCCATCGTCACAGTCGTAACCGCCTAAACATTATCAATATCTCAGGCATAGATTGGATAGGTATGAATAAATTACAATTGCAATGGAAAACATCTTAGTTGTGTGGATATAACATTTCATTGCATTGACTTCGTATGGGAAATTGATTTTGCTTGGCTAAGCAAAGCAAGTAATCTAAAGAATATATATATATATATATATATATATATATATATATATATATATTGTGGGAGGAAAAAGACAAGTAAACTACAAGTTCATCCCTACAAGCCTGTTTCGTGGTCGCCCACTCATCAGGGGATTTAATGAGAATAAACTTTACCATTGCTTATATACAATATAATTTGCATGATCTAACTAGTCTAATTTATGCAGCGCGAAATTGACAGTTTAGTTGTTGCGTAGGAGGGCTTTGCTTCTGTGGCGGCATGAAGACACGAGTTCATTACGTTTGTTTAGTGTTGATAGTTCGGGCCGGCAGATGATTAGGAATTTTTCTTTGAGGCAGAGGTTACATCTTTTAGTTGAGCTGTTATACGGTGAGTGCGATGAGAGAATGCGCCAGGAAATAAAGTGGCGCATTCTCTCATCGCACTCACCGTATAACAGCTCAACTAAAAGATGTAACCTCTGCCTCAAAGAAAAATTCCTAATCATCTGTCGGCCCGAACTATCAACACTAAACAAACGTAACGAACTCGTGTCTTCATGCCGCCACAGAAGCAAAGCCCTCCTACGCAACAACTAACTGTCAATTTCGCGCGGCATAAATTAGACTAGTTAGATCATGCAAATTATATTGTATATAAGCAATGGTAAAGTTTATTCTCATTAAATCCCCTGATGAGTGGGCGACCACGAAACAGGCTTGTAGGGATGAACTTGTAGTTTACTTGTCTTTTTCCTCCCACAATATATACTTCGCTCTTCTTCTATGTATTGAGCACTGTTCTACGAAAATCAAGTCACACTTTATATATATATATATATATATATATATATATAAATGATCTATATATATATATATATATATATATAGATCAAAAAATTAGAAATGAAGCAATGATTCACCATTATGCACGTATGAGTATGTTGGATGTACGGAAAGAATAAAAAGTAAATGATTGTCTTGAATGTTTATGCTTTATATTCTATGACTAAGAAAACTTTTAGATTTAGCGTTTGCGACTTTCCACACAATCCACATTGGGTCTGGACACCGTTTTCATGACCCTAAAAAGCCTGGTATATAAAAAAAAAACTCTCAGCACGATCAGTTTTTCAACGGGAGAAGAGAAGATTCCATTTTTTGTGTTTTTTTATGGTAAAAAAAAAGAAAGAAAGAAAAAAAGAGACTTACCGTTGATTTTACATTTGCATTTGCCGTTGGAAAATCCATACCCAGTTTTTAGACTACAACTGTTCCCATTACAGTTCTGACATATGGAGTTACAGGTGAGAGGTGTACCCTTACATTGGCCATTGCTACACTTGTCACTTTGAGTACATATGTTACCATCATCGCAAGCTACCCCGTCATTGTCGGACCAAGTGCTTACGCTTTTACTGGCGTCGCATTTCTGAAATCCGAGACGTTAAGTGAGTCTCCCCGAAGGAAGAAGAGAGTTCTCAACGATCGCATCAAATTTGATAGCTTGAATTAACATATTAACACAAGTTAGGTCTTAGCACCAGCAACCGTAGAAAGTAGAATTTCTTACATCGTAATGAAGCCAGGTTAAACTAGAAATTGCTTGAATTATGTGT
This sequence comes from Stylophora pistillata, assembly GCF_964205215.1. Taxonomy (NCBI): domain Eukaryota; kingdom Metazoa; phylum Cnidaria; class Anthozoa; order Scleractinia; family Pocilloporidae; genus Stylophora; species Stylophora pistillata. The sequence continues at coordinate 7,151,049 of NC_142522.1, read as the reverse complement.
AAGGAACAAGAGGAAAAAGCTTTGCCCTCGGAAAACTGTTCTCAGAGCAGATGTCTGCGAACAAATATACGTGCATACTTTCGCGCCAGATGGAGACTATTGTTTATTCAACATTACCTGACATGGACGCCCCGACCTTGAATTTCCATCATTAACACATGTTCTCGTCCCTTTTTCAAAGATTACGCAGTATCCTGATTTTATTGCGCAGATATCATTGTAACACTCTTCACAAGGCGACAGGCAGTTAAGTGGTGTACCAGTGCATTTTCCAGCAGAGCAGCGATCATTTTTGGTGCATGCATTGCCATCATCGCATGATAAGGCATTATCGCTTGTCCATGATGTTTTTCTGGAGCTATCACATTTCTACAGGAAAGTGATATTGAAATCAGTGATGCAATGTGTTAATTAAATATTTTTCAGTGGGTTTATTAAAGATCCAGAGCATAGTTTTCACAAATTTCATTTGAACACACTGACAAGATGCAATAAGAGATGAAGTAGGATAAGAGAACAAATTCCCAACTAATAATGTCTGGGATACGAACAAAACTGGGATTTTGCTGCATGGATTATAAAATCCATTTTTTCAATGTTCCACAGATGGTAAGTTGATCGAAAGAAACAAGTGACGTTAACTTTTCAATACTTTCCTAGATTGAAGAAATTTAATGATCAACCTTTGGAAGTTCACTACAACGCACGAGCTAAACCATGTAGAACTATGCGAGGATCACAAATCTTTATCAATTGTTAAATGTCATTGAAATGTTGCCTAAGACACATTACATTATTGAGAAGTGAGATGTTTGTAATTCTCACCTGACAGGGATTGCCTGGATTGATGTACTTGAAAGGGTAACATTTGTTGTTTATTTTACACTGCTCCAAATTACATTTTCTTCCTGATGGGGTATAACAAGGATTGCAACTGCAGATGTAGCCCCCATTGTTCAAGTTGGTGCAAATGTGATCACATGGTTTCAGTTTCAAGCAGAGATCTAAGGGCGTTGAAGGAAAATGCGATGGAAGAAGTGTTACCCCATAAAACGTGACGAAGATAGCAGCTACGATAATTAAACGCTTTAATTCCTTTTTCAAATCTCTAATTTCGGACTCATTTAACTTTTACTTTTGAAAAAGAAACTCAATTCCTCAATGTATAAAAGTGTGTATAAATTAAAGTGAATCTGAAGCGATATTGCTATCTGCAATCTTAGTGGTTAGATCAAAATACATTGAAGAAGTAATTAATCAATTCGTTTCAATAAACTGCCACCACTTAAGGATCTTCTACTGAATGGTCTTTAATGGCTGCATTTGTCGTAGAAATTATCATATTTGAAGAGAGAGTGGAGGCATACATAAACATTATCATTAATGCTCTATTAATGTGATGAGGCAAAATTTAAAGAATTTTGTTCGTAGTTTATAAAGATTTGTCTGTGCATATAGAATGACTTCCAATTTAACAGATAGTAAACACCACAGCGTACACTATCGAGTCATGGATGCACGCGGGAGGCTACTAAGCAGGAGAGAAGTGTAAGAATCGAACGAGGCGATAGCTGAGAGTGACTGTAGCTTCTTGGGTACTTTGCAAACCTCCCAAGTGCATTCATAACTCAATAGTGCACACTGGGGGTGTTTACCATCTTTTTTTATAACATTAAAAACAATTTCTTGCAAAACATTTGCTTACTTGGGAAAATGTGCTCACGTCAGCAGCGTACACCCATGGGCAAATAAGAGACACTGAATTGGCCAATCAGAGCTTTACGTGAGTTATGTTTTAAAGGATTTTTGTGTAAATCTACCGGCTTTCTATGACAATGGTTGTAATCTGATCAGCAACGCTATTCGCTACTTACCGCGTGATAAAGTCTCTTGACCACTAGTAACTTTTTACTAAAACGATTAGATTATTCAATCTCGAATTACATCCGTTTTAGTTGATTCGGGCCTCGTTCAAATCAATTATCACACGATATCAATTTTGAAGTTATAATCTAATTGTTAAATCGCTTTCAGTAATGATAATAATAGTAATTATTATTATTATTATTATTATAAAATACCTCCAAACCAATGACTTTTTTCCTCGCTCTCCCACAAATAACACTTTAATGGCCGTACAGTAACAATCAAATTAGTTATTTGTACTCACCCGGGCACTTGAATGTATTGCAGGATTGGGTTTGTTGAGATTGCCCAGAACAGTTTTTACCACCGACACTGGGAGATGGATTTGTGCAAATTCGCGAGCGGTTTTGTGTGCCAGTATCACAGAGTTGGCTACACTCACTCCATGAACCCCAAGACGACCAAGCTCCATCAATAACTTGCAAAGTGATGATACATAAATAAATAAATAGCTGAATTATAAAGTAAATGTATAAACTAGTTTATCATGTGGTATATCACGCAGTATACGTATTGCACTGCAGTAGCTGGTGTTTTCGAGGTGTTGTTTTTCTTTGTTTGTTATTATTTTCTTGAGCTACAGATGTTACTTTGCCAAGAAGGGGCAAAAAAATTCCTGATACGCCCTCTCCCAAATAAAAGGAGTCCTTTCTAACTTCTTGCCTGATGCCATGGCAAAACGAGTTCTACCTGTAAATTTTAGCAGTATTACTCGCCCGCTGATCGATCGCCAAAAATGGCGGTAAATGCCGGTGTAAAGTTTAGCTGCCTGAAAATCTCATTAGAAGAACGACAAAACTACTTTAAATCATTTTCTTCAAAGGCGTTGTTCGAGGAATCAGGAAGAAATCAGCTTCGTTTGCGCTTTGCAAGCGTTTTTCGTTCGGAGAGGCAAACTGAATCAAGTTTCTCGTAATCTTTAGCATTTGTCTTCCATGTTTCACTTCCATACAAAAGAACCGGTTTCACGAGGGTGTTGAGATGTTTCAAAATTAGTTCAAATTATGTTGATGTGGCATAGCTTATCTGTGGATATTAAAGGGAGGTGAAGGATCCTTCCTAACTTTAATTAAATTAAACATTTTTTTAGCCGCATGCTATCCTAATGGCTGCTTCTCTTCTCTCGCAGTACATTAAATTCAACGAATGCTATTTTATCTTCCGGTGTTTTTTTTTTTTTTTTTTTTTTCCGTTGATGGTTATGCTGACGGTTCTCAAATGGGCCATGTTTCCACGAACGAATTTTCAAGTCTCGTGTGATATCAGTTATTATTATCCAATTAACTACACCTAGAAGAGTACAAATAACGCCATAGACCAGTACAAATATCGCGCTATTTGTACTCGTCTATTGTAGAGTACCGGTTAAACAGGTTTTCTCGCATCGCGCAAGCGAAGAATTGGAGTGTAGTTACGAAAAATAAAAACAAATGGCGGGCAATTTGAATCACATTTCCGACGACGAAGAGTCAGAATGGCTGGCAAATATAGATCCAAGTTCATTAAATGAATCGAACGAAGAAAAACAGCTTGACGACCAGAAAATTTCTTCATTTAATGAAGAAAATAGAAACAGCAGTAAAACAACGCGCCAATTCCGTTCCGTTTCGCATACTTCTGTCACGCACTCCCCGTAAATAAACATCCGCGAAATTCGCCCGCACTGAAATAACAGTTTGGCGTGTTGTATAATAAATAACTTATTAGACGTTTGTTGTGTAGTATCGCTGTGTATTTTTACTCGTTATTTGTATTTTGACGAGCCCGTAGGGCTCGTCAAAATATGGCAACACTCGTAAAAATACTCAGCGATACTACACAACAAAACGTCTAATAAGATATATTTATTATCCAACTACGCTTCGTAGAGTACAAATAACGTCATAGACGAGTACAAATATCACGCGGTATTTGTACCATAGAGTACCGGTTAAACAGGTTTTCTCGCAGCGCGCAAGCGAAGAATCATCCTCGGAGACCCACGGGCAGTGAGTCGATTTCAAGTTAAGAGCAGAAGAGCCCCTGGGGACATTATTGTCTTACAAGACTAGTTCCAAACGGTCGCAGTCGTTCTGGCATCTGATTGGTGCCAGAAAATCTTTGTGTTTTTCTGCCCAATCAGAGTGAAGTGTCGTTTGGAGTCCTTTCGTGTGTTTTAACACGCACATATACAACAAGCTCTGTTGCTCACTATGATTATTTCGGCCGTGCGACGAAGCTTTGCCCGAGGTGAAAAGTTTCAGTCTCAGCACACAATGTAAGAGAAATCGATCAAGTCCATGAATTTATTTCGTCGCACGGGCCACGCAGGTATGTCAAGCAACTGGCTCTTATGCTTACACAGCTCTCTGTGCGGTCCAAATTCTAATCGTTGCTTTGTATTAAAGTCTTAACAATAGGGCCAAAGTTGCAGAGAACGTTAAGTACGTAGACGACCTCCAGCAAGCGCTTAAAGAAAGCTTAGCTGTGTTTCCGGTTAGCTAATTAAAATCTGAACAAAAACTAATCATCGAAAACATCGTGGAAAGGAGATATGTTTTCGGACAGTTACCGAAGGGGTTTGGAGAAAGTTTAATCTTTCAACTGCTGCGTTGAGTGTTCAAATTCTTGAGCTCGAAAGGCCACGGATTCTCTTCTAGTCCCTTGGTCATTGTCATTTCACCTCTTTTGTCGATTGTTGAAGACCAAGTTAATTACCTTTGATCATCGGGAATCGATGCTGCTTTCATTGGGGAAAACAAAACCAAAGACTAAGAAATATTGGATGAAAAGGGCGGGCTTGCTTTATTGTAAATGTCAGCTTAGTACAGGGTTATCTACCCACATCTAATAAACAATAGTTTCCACGTATAGCTTTTCTTTTTAATCTTTCAAGCGAAGATTAGATGAGATTAGATTAGATTTTAGCCGGGCGTGCACAAAAAGTTGCGTAAGCGCCAGTTGCCTGACATACTCGCCGAAAACGCTTCAAAATGGCCTGAGACGCTAGGAATCAACAAAGAAAACTACAAGGCAATGAGGAAAGTCCATTTCATTTCAAAACAAGACATTCTTTTCTCTCTTTTAAGGCAAACCGATAACATCCCATACAAACCTTTATAAATATAACACGTTGCGCAACACGGTAAGAGTCACGTCCGCTTTTCTAGTAGTGAGTTTAGGCTGCCTGTGTTTGACAAAGCTAAGTCAACTGAGTCGAACGCGTATTGGATATGTGACTTCTACAAAGAATGTTGATTTCCTTCGATAAGGAGGGAACGGTATTTAGTGCATTGTTACCCAGTTGTAATTAGTCTAATTTTTGTAGAATTTACAGTGAAAATGTAAAGAGGCATCAGATTGAAAACGAACAAAAGGCAAACGATATTTGAGATCACCGTAGACAAAGAAAATTATTATGATCATCAACTAAATAAACACAGGATTGGAAAAAAAAATTCTCCTTTTCAGCACCCAAGGTAATGTATAGAGAACAGTATGGAGAATATGCATACTGATGTTAGGATGTAAAGGGTTAAGTTAAGCCCGCGAAGATAAACTCTATTGTTTAATTGTTTTCGACACGCTAGCTTAGATTTTAGCAGTTAAGTCAAATAAAAAATATATGAACCTCATATATTCATCGTATCTAAGTCAAATAAGGTAAGCCCGCAAACGTAAACTCTATTGTTTGATTTTTCCGAATCCTACACAGTTAAAGAATTTTAAAGTCATTAAGCAGTTAAGTCACTTTCCTCCAGTAATGAGCCACTTGCGGTTACAGATTTGATAAGGCTGTCAAAATTGAATGCTAACACATGTTCTGGTTTCTTGGTGTGCGTCCCTGGACTAGCTAAATCTCACAGGCAGAGGCATGTCTTATCCGTTCAACAGGGCCATTCCTCGATTCGAATTAACATGCTTCTCCTTTAGTACCAGCCTTTTGACATAGTTACTCAACTGAGTCGTAAAATGTACCTCGATATGTGACTTCCAAAAAATGTTTTATTTACGTCGATAGGGAGAGCAAGCTCTTTATTGGTTTATCACCCAGTTGCAGTTAATCTGATTGTTGTAGAGTTTACATTAAAAATGTCAAATGGCATGAGACTGAAAACGAGAAAAAGGTAAATGATATTTAAGAGCACTGTAGACCAAAAAATTATACCTAATTAAACGGTACTTGATTACATTCACAGAGTACTAAAGGGTCAAACTTAAAGGGGGACAAGCTCATACACGTAGCATCCTAAATTGATTGAGCAATAATCACAAGACCATCTGGTGACTTTTATAAAAATAGAATGTTATTTGTGCAAGAGTCACAAGTATTGATTAAAAACTATTCAGTCTCCAGCGATCAGCATAACGCGTAGCATTTTGCGCGAGTTCGTCTAATTTGTCTTCATCGAGCGTGGCCAAATTTTTTTCCCAACACAAACTCTTGTCTGATATCTATTCCTTACAGCACTATTGCAAACAAAGCTCGACTGTTGATATGGAAATGGACCAGAATATCGACATAGGTATCATTTCATACCTCTATACCTTTCCAACAAGGATAAATACACGAATATTTATTAGATTACATTGTGCGCATTTCTTGTTCACGTGTAAAGGGCTGATTTCTTTCGACGTAGTCAACTTGATAGTAAACATAAACTAAATTGTTCAATTTATCCGACTCACTAGCTTTAAGTTTAGCAATTAGTCAATTAATTTAAGCCCCCAAACACAAACTCTACTGTTTGATTCTTCCGAATCGCAAACAGTTAAACAATTTTTAAGTCATTAACCAATTTCACTTCCCTCCAATAATGATAACTTAGTGTTACAGATTTGATAAGGCTGTCGAATTTAAAAGCTAACACACGTTTTTTTTTTGTGCTTCTCTCGACCAGCGAAATCTCACATGCAAAGATATGTCTTATCCGTTCAAAAGAAGGACTCCTCCGAATTGACTTCACTTTAAGCGAGCTAAAGCTAAGTAACTTAACTTAAAGCGAGTCTGAAAAATAACTTTTTTAAACGAGATTTTTGGCTGTCGCTTAATCGATTGGACCTCAAAATTCGCGGATTTTTAAAAGTGTATAACTGATGGCCTAGCGCGCCTCTGCCGTCTATGTAGAATTTCATGCGTTCGGTTAACGAACGGCGCAAGCAGTCGTATTTAGTACAGAATAGAGGAAAGAACGTTCTCCGACGCGGTCAATTATGGCACAAAAAATCGATAAGTCAAGGCCAATCTTTGAGTGTTTTTTTTTTTCATTTATGTTCCAAAATATCCGCCATTTGGGCACTTTTAACGCGATTAAAAGTTGTTTGGATCAGTTACCAAAATAAGAAGGCGTTTAGTTATGGCTGAAAGACGCTGAAACAATAGAGAAAAACAATCAAATATACACACCTCAGCTCTTCAAACTGTACGTAATCAATGATCACCTTGATGTGCGGCTTCAAAAAAGGATGTTGATTCGCTTTGATAGGGAGGGTGCGGTCCATCTCTTCTCTACACTGATTACGTTCACATATAAGGGGAAGATTTTTTTATAGCGTGCTCAAAGAACGCTTTGGCAGTAATGTTGGCATCCAAAATGCTAAAGCTCTGTTGAGCCATACCAAATTCAGTTAAGAGTGCCATTTGTCAATTACGGTAAAAAGTTAGAGAAAAATATAACACTAACAGACCGATATTTCATGTTAAAGTGCATGATAAATATTTGTACCGTTTAAGTTTATATGAATTGCATTGTGGTCAGCATGGCAAAACTAACAAGGACTCACCTGTAACACACGATTTAGTTTCAGTCTGAGGCGGGGTACCACAATCGCAATTTCTACCCTTCGATTGCTCACTTCGAGATCGGGTATTTTTTCCACCGGAGCAACTGCTCCAGGATCCCCAACTTGCCCAGTGACATATTTCATGAGCATCACATAAAATTGCATCAACAATTACGTTTGCAGAGGAAAGTAACACGAGAAATAACCCCAAGAAAGTTGCTGCTTTCCTATTGTCCTTCGTCATCATGCAAGGAACATTGAAAATTCAGTGTCCCATTTTATCGACCAACTGCTGGCTTATACTTGCCTACGTGTTGCTCTTAGCCCAATAAGAATATGGAACATCTTTTACTACTCTACAATTGGCTTAATGGCTCAATAGAAACCAGAATATTTCCGCAACTATGGGAGTGTCACTTTTAATCAAAGAAAAGTTTTTGGATGCTTTTGTTAATATTATTATTTTTTCCCATATCAAATGCCAAAAAAGTGTCTAATTCTGCTTAAAGGAAGCTGAAACGGCTCTCTCTACATATTTGACCATATATAGTAGTTTAAGGGGCTCTTGACCAATCATATACTGATCAGTCAGACCAAACTTAACTCTTCTCCATCCGATCCTATTCCTATGGGGTCATTTCTGACCCCATAAGAGTATAAAATTGCCAAAAAATTGCGTGACTTTAGTTTGTCGCGAAATTTGGCACACAGGAAGTAAACAGATTTTGCCAATTGCTGGCCAAATTTTTGGGAAATTGCTTTAATTCAGCGTTCACGACGAATTTTTTTCATCCCAAACGTGTCTAAAATCGATCGATCTCAAGCCGATCCTATTCCTATGGGGTCATTTCTGTCCCATAAACGGAGAAAATTTATTAAAAAATTGCGTTACTTTAGTTTGACGTCAAATTTGGCACACACGAAGTAAACAGATTAAGCCAATTACATGCCGAATTGTAGGGAAGATGCTTAATTCAGCGTACATAACGATTTTTTTTCAAACCAAGAGTGAGTTGTTATCGATCGAGCTACGGTACGGCGGCTGCAGCGAAGAGACCGAGACACAGGTAGCCCAAGCTCTGTCACAGGCTCTTTCACAGTGAATAATTAAAGAGTTTGTATCGTGGTTTCGTTGGACTTGCTTTTGAGCTCCGTAAATGTAAAGTTGTGTGAAATAATCAAAGAAATAAAGTCTTACCTTCGTAGAGAGTAGTCTGTGGTGTTCTCCTCGCGATTTGAGGCCGTTTTGATGTGTTTTAGCTTGACGCCCTAAATTACCGTGTATAAAATGCGGGAAGGTCGGAAACTTCTGTTGACATATGCTCGCCAAAATCGCTCGAAAACAACACTTAAATACTTTCCCTCGAATCAAACTCGGCAGCACGAAAGCCAAATAGTTGCCCTTTAAGTTCACCGAAAAAAATTCCACAGAAGTTGGTTTGTCGAGCAACCAATCCAGCGAGAATTTCAAATTAACGGCCGTCTATGGTTGGCGAAATGGTGCAAAATTCAGGAACGTTGTATTCATTCACATTCACCGACATATTGATTCACATTCACGATTTATAATTTCATTTAGGAACAAAAATCGTCCACATTCAAGATCGCTAAATACATACACATTAAAATTCATTCACATTCAGGAACGCTCTATTCAACAATGTTATTTTCATTCAGCGATGTCAATTTTATTCAAAAGTTTTCATATTCATTCAGCAACTTCTGCGCAGCAACAGTTGCGCATACGTCACATGATTAGTATGGCGCCCCGAGCCCACGGTATTTCGATTGATGAAGATGGCGGACGAAAGGGCGAAGACTAGCGACTAAATACAGGAATGACTCCGGCCTGTAATTGGATGATAAAAATAGTAAAAGTTTGTAAAAGTTAATAAGGTACATCTTAACTCCTTGCACGTGAATATTGTTTAACCGTGTGTCTCCAAGCGGAACAGTGAAATATTAATGCGACTGAAAACTCTGATGTGTCAAACAAGAGATGGTTACTTACATAACGAAGGGGAGACCTTTCTAGTTCAGCGATATTCCGGAGAGGACTAAGTCATCTGCTGACTCGTTCCGCTGACTAAACTCATTTAGTCAGTTCAGGCTCAGTTCAGGTGGACGACTAGAGACTGAAATAAAATCTAAAGAGCTTTTTATTAAGTTCTTCTTAAGTTGAACATTACAATGCTTGTGAATGGAGCCCTCATAAATTAATACAAGGCCATGTGATGTCTAAAGTTTAATGCAGCAACTGCATGTCACGTTTCGAAAATCACGCAATGTTACGTGACGCTCCGACCGATATTTTTAATTTACAGAATGCTCTGCTGGAGAAATGTGGCTTGGCCCTTTTTAAGAAATGAAAGTCTGACTCTCCAACGAAGGGGAATTTAGTCTTGAAAACACCAACAAGTTCATTTCTTATCTGGTCTTCAGTGTGGCCAGGGATGAGATCGAACTCTCCCCTCAAAAGAACCTTGCTCTCACGGAAAGTAACTTCAGTCTGGTCGCTGTCACAATCTTGCTCGTCCTTTTCTTCAAGCCATTTCGCTTCAATCAAATAAACACTTTTTGGAATTGCAGTAGGCTTACTTGCTGTTCCCTTTTTTCTTGGACGATAAGGATGCCCTCGTACAGATGAACTAAGCACTTCCCTTTTTGATGGACGCCGGCTAGCTGAGTTCTCAGCCCGAAGCGTTGAGTTACCTTCCATCTCCCTTGCGGTAGAATATGTTGCTGTTCGAATCAGTGATCTTTTTCGATTAAGTAGACTCTGTACTCCGCTTCGTCCATCTTGAAAATTACTCATTTCGTGACGAACGCATCTTCTTATGGTCTCTCCGATATCCTCGTTCGACCCGCTCGCCATAATGTTTTTCAGTACATTTTGCCGCCAAAAGACGGCGCCTATTGACGTAATGCCCAACTGTTGCTGCGCAGAAGTTGCTGAATTAATATGAAAACTGTTGAATGAAATTGACATCGTTGAATGAAAATAACAATGTTGAATGGAGTGTTCCTGAATGTGAATGAATTTTAATGTTCATGTATTTAGCGATCTTGAATGTGGATGATTTTTGTTCGTGAGTGAAAATATAAATCGTGACTGTGAATCAATATGTTGGTGAATGTGAATGTATACAATGTTCCTGAATTTTGCACCATTTCGCCAACCACAGCCGTTAGGAATTCTTCTAGTGCGTGGAAGGAACTTCTTGTGCAGCTGACAGACCGTTAATGCGCGGTCAACCTGGAACCTAGTCAAATCTCTCTCAACGGGTCCTCCACATAGTCTTCTAACACCAACTCTTCACACATACTAAGGTACCCGGGTAAGAGGATATTTGTAAAAATCCATTGAAAACAGTGAAGATGGACAGTATCGACGATCTAGTCAAGTCGTTGAGTTTACCCGGGGTACCTTAGTATGTGTGAAGAGTTGGTCTTAGAAGACTATGGGGAGAGCCCGTTGAGAGAGATTTGACTAGGTTCCAGGTTGACCGCGCAGTAATGGTCTCTCAGCTGCACAAGAAGTTCCTTCCACGCATTAGAAGAATTCCGAACGGCCGTTAATTTGAAATTCTCGCTGGATTGGTTGCTCGACAAACCGACTTTTGTGGGATTTTTTTCGGTGAACTTAAAGGGCAACTATTTGGCTTTCGTGCTGCCGAGTTTTGATCCGAGGGAAAGTCTTTAAGTGTTGTTTTTGAGGGATCTTGGCGAGCATGTGTCAACAGAAGTTTCCGACCTTCCCGTATTTTATGCACGGTAATTTAGGGCGTCAAGCTAAAGCACATCAAAACGGCCTCAAATAGCGAGAAGAACACCACAGACTACTCTCTACGAAGGTAAGACTTTATTTCTTTGATTATTTCACACAACTTTACATTTACGGAGCTCAAAAGCAAGTCCAACGAAACCACGATACAAACTCTTTAATTATTCACTGTGAAAGAGCCTGTGACCGAGATCGGCGAATTACTCTGTTGAAGAGGCTTTAGAAGTAATTTTTACTGGAGATGAAGATAATTTGAGAATGTCTCTTGACGAAGAAAGTGAAATTGACCGAGAACTGGATTACCAAAGCGGAATTTCAAGGTAAGCGATTTACCCTGGGACCAGGGTACATAGAAATGAGGTCGCGTCCATGATTACGCAACGTCTGTTATTGCTTTTTTCCTGTTTTATTTGGCAAAATATTGGATCCCAATTGCGAAAAAGTAATTATTTATTGTGTTCCTTGTAGGGAGGAAGAAGATCAACAAGATCAATGAGAATTTGAAACAGAAAAAGAGGAGGAGATGGATTTAGACAATTCTGTGGATGTGCCTGAGGCTACTGGTGTGTTATTTTTATTCCACTCTGCCCATTGATCATTTATTTTGAATATATATTCATATATATCATATATAATCATACATATTCATGTTCGCAAATTTGTGGGTGGATGAGGCTCTCTTTGAAAATTCATTACTACTGTCAGTTTTGGTCTTTTTCTTTCAGATTTTCAGGTCATTTTGCTAATGAAATAAGGAACATTTTGTTCTTACGTATGTTAGGAAGATATTACAACCCAGTGGAGGAGTTTTCCTTTTTCTTCGAAAACGATGCAGAAATTATGCTAATTAATGTTCTTTCAGAATTTTTTACTGAAATCTTCTGGGATGAAATCTTACAATTTTTTTTTCCTGAAAACCCCATTTTATACACTTTAAAATGAGATAAAGTAATCTTCTTTTCTGTGAATACCTGCGGAGATATGAAATAAAACATTGATACAGTCAATTTTGTGTGTGTGTGTGTGTTTTTTTTTCGGACAGAAAAGAGCGAATGTCCACTAACACCGAGCTGGAGGTGGCACATTATAGAAAACCAATTTCCTTGATAATTTTTTTAAAGACACCCTATGGTAGGCCAAGGAACATGTTGGGTTTAATTTGTTTTAATATACCTTTTAAAACCAGAAACAAAAAAATTAGAACACCCCACGTGTCATGAATACAGCTGAAATAAACATGTTTCATACCCTCTCAAACAATCTGCTCTGATCTGAGTCGCATCGTATTAAAACCCTATTTTAAGCATAGAAATGTCTCTTTGAAGGTGAACCAAGTTTTAAGTTAAATTAAAGACCTGTAGAGCTGAATAAACTCGTGTAAGTTTACCTGAGATGGCTAATCTTCCAGCGATAAATACTCACGGAAACAGATATTTAGTCAATATCTTATTCCAAGGATCTAAAAGTGCAGTTCTTCAGCGCTGTGGATTACCGACGACCACATAGATTTATTAGAATGCAAAAAATCTTACAATCTTCTGCTTACGGGTTTGGAGAATGTGCATTTTTTTACTTCCGGTTGACATGATTTTTTTGTGATAACCGCTATTTTAAGAGGCTTCCTACTCGGAGCTGGTAAAAGGCCCGAAACTAATTTTTACATCCCATTTTAGACCAGCATCTATTCTCTTAAGAATATCAAATTCAAGTTATTCGATGTTTTACTGGGTACAAAAAATGTCCTTTAATAAAACACGCTAAATTACAAATTATTCGAAAGTGAATTTTAGTTAATTCCATCGGCTTACATTACCTCTAAATATTTTTCACTGGAGTAAAATTGGAGTCAAGTTACTCGCAAAGACTTCAACAGCAATGTTGAAAGCACGAAACGGTTCTTTCTATGATACGAATTCAAAAGGGCGAGTTTTATGGGAAGGTACCTATCGCGTATTTTGCGGCTGCCTTTCAGGACGTTTTGGCTCGTGCCGGCTTTTTTTATTTTATGAAGGTTTAAAAAGATATTACTAGAAAAAAATCCTATCACGTTTCTTAAGCCACTAAAAGGTATCTTCAGAGAAAATATGAAGAATTTTGATTTTTCGAGATGTGCCACGAATTTCCATTTTCGCTCGGTCTTAGTGGACATTCTCTCTTAAAATGTAACGTATGCGCGGATTAGGAACGCACTATTTGGATAATGCTCGGAAGTCAGTTCGGTCTTCTCCGATATCGTCCGATTTCGTATCTCGCGTCGGCGATCGTGATCGCAGTTTTTTTCTCCTGCAGGTTTTGTGTCGCATTGCTGCGATTATTTGTTCCGCAAAGGAAATAATTTGGGATGTTACTAAAACTAGTAACGGGGAACGGGAAATGGGGAAAGGAGAACGTGTGTACAGCGGTAACCCGCCTGAGAATTCAAAATGGCGGAGTCTGTTGGCTTGACTTCGCGAGCAAAGGTTAAAAAGGTTGTCCACGTTGACATCGGCTGCAGGCACGTTCGTGGCTGACCAGACCGATGCGGGAAGGGCAGATCCGCGGGCGGAGTAAAGGGAACTAAAAGGGTCTGGCAACTAGTTTTGAGCACCTGCTCTTCGAACGCGATCGTCGGAGCAAAAAGCATAGGCGGTAAGTGTAGGTTTTATTGAAGGATTTTACTTTGAAATGTTGAGTGCCTCATAAATTTAGTTTTTGTCTAGCACACATTGCAGGTTGCATAGAAGTCAAATTCTCGGAGAGGTGAGTATCTTACAATTCATGCACAATATTTCAACAATCAACTCTGAACTGCAAGCTCGCGGCATTTATTCTTATATTCATAGAGTAATTGTACTGCAAAGTAATGAAGTTTACCTCCAATATCTTCACTGTTACAACCTAGCAATATCAATAGCGTTGTAAAGCAAACAGCTGAATGACTTTCACACACATTATGGGAATCACTTTCTCTTGAATATGATCAATGCAGTGTAAATATTATTGTAAGCATTAGCATGAATGTGAATTCATACACCTACATTCTTGAAGACATAACTCATGTTTTCCTGTTAAATTAAATGTTATTAAAAGTTCTGTCAATGTTTGATTTCTCTATTGTTTACATGGAAGTTTATGGGTCGATACAAAGATGTGTTCCTGATGTTATTTTGCGGCAAGGTAAGCAGATATCTGCATGTAGTAATTTTAATAACTAGGCTGGTTATTACGTTTCCTGGCTCATTTCTGTTAATCTAAGATATTACCTCCTTGCTACTTATCTGCAAAAAATGCTGTTGGGCAATGCAAACAACCAACATACCCAAACTCTGCCAAAAGATGCAGTTTTCAGGAAGGAAAACAAAGAGAGAAGTCAGAACAAATGATGGCAGCCATTGCAGAAACGTTGAATTCGAATTCTCGCCTCGGAATACTAGGCTTCGTGGCTTCGCCTGGGCACTAGTTAAATAAAAGCGAGTCGTCTAATTTCGCTGCAAGCGGCGACCTAGCGATAAAATTGAAAAATTAAACGAGACATACCTGTAGGTTGAAGTTTGATTGGAATTCTATCGAGTCATCAAACTGCACCAAGGGATCACATTAGATAGCTAGACGCACGCGCATAACCAGTATTTACAGCCGAAAGTGACAGTCTGATCACCATGAAGTAGATTGTATAAGAACTGTAATGTCAATAGCACTACAAATAAATGGGTGGGTAAAATCAAATGTAAGAATGATTTGTTGCCCAAGGGTGGGCATGTGATCCCTTGGTGCAGTTTGATGACTCGATAGAATTCCAATTAAACTTCAGCCTACAGGTAAGTCTCGTTTAATTTTTCAATTCTATCTCGTCATCACTGCCCCAGGGATCCCATGAGATTTCAAAGCCAAGACAGTCACATGAGGAACAAACACTGAATGATGAATCACTATAATCAGTTTATTAACTGAAACGTAGTAAGTCAAACAGATTTACATGACAAATATCAAATGAGGGTCTAAGTATCTTCCCCACAATAAAAAGCATGAGGAACGGAGCAATGAGTGATGTAGGTATTACAATCTATGTATCAATTGGAAGCTAAAACACCATATGCAGGTGTATGTAACATTAAAGTAATGTTAAGAAACATGAATGTTAAATAAAGTTTCTGTCTAGAAGATGTTTCGTTAAGGCTAGTAGTACAAAAAACCATTTGCCAACAAGTCCAATTTCAGGACTAAATAGTCTTGAGAATAGCAGAAGCAAATGTGGAGGACTCCACAGGTTTGTCATAAAACTTAACAAAACATCTCGATGATGACCACCCAGCAGTTTTCAGGATTTCTTGGATTGAAACAGAGGCTGTTTTAGCCTTTGAAGTAGCTGCTGCTCGCGTACTGTGTGGCTTAAATATTGTTGTGTCTACCCAAGCAGAGGTCATGACAGTGCGAAGCCACCTAGAAAGAGTCTCTCTGGACACCCGTTTATATAGCTTAGTAAAGCTGATAAAAAGTTTAGTTTCCGTACCCCTGAGAGGCTTTGTTCTCTTAAGATATTCTTTTAAGCAAGTACAAACACAAAGGGATGGATTGGCTGGGTATGCTCTCAAAACAACTGTAGGTGCTTTGTAGCGTGGCCTGCTCTGTTTGATATGGGCAGTAAGCAGGAACTCGTAGCCATCAGGAAGTTCTTTCATACAGCCTGGTTCAATATCAAGGATGTGAAGACTCTGTCCTCTTTGTGCAGACACCAGAGCTATCAACGTAATCAGCTTGTGGGTCAACATTTTGAGGTCAAGGCCATCCACAGGGCTTTTGGAAGCCAGATAATTTAACACTGGTTGAATGTCCCAAGTCGAGTGGTACCGTGGAACAGGTGGTGAGCCTTTGTATATGCCTTTCATAAATCTAGAAACAAGTGGGTGGTAACCAATAGTATTCTGGTCTTCAGAAAGGGTAATTGCTGATATGGCACTACGAGCAGTGTTAATGGTAGTATAGCTCAAGCCCTTCTCATGGAGGCTGACTAAGAAATCCAATACTGATGTTAAAGGTGGGTTATAGGGATCAGCCTGTCGTTCACAACAAAAGTCAATCCACTGCTTGATGTACAGTTTATATTGTTTCTGCGTCCCATCTGACCATGACTGCAAGATGACTGTTGCAGCCTTCTCTGATATGTTGCGCTGCTGGAGGCTTTTCCCGAGACCTTGCAAGCTATCAACTTTAGCTGCTTGCGAAGGGGGTGTAGAGCGTTGTTGTGTCAAGAGATAGTCCAGCTGAGGCAGCAACACTGGTTTGTCTATTAAAAGGTGAAGGAGCGTTGTAAGCCAAGGTTGTGTCTGCCAGAAAGGGACTAAGATTACACCAGTAGCTTGATCCTATTCTATTTTTTGCAGACAAGTTGCTATCAGGCTGAAAGGCGGAAAAGCATAAAAATAATGTTCTTTCCATTGCATGAATAATGCATTTACACATTTTGCATTAGGGTCTGGTTTCCAAGACACATACGTAGGTATTTTAAAATTAAGTCGGGAAGCAAAAAGATCTATTTCAAAAGGGCCCCACTTTTCATTAATGTGATCAAAGACATCTGGATGTAGAGACCATTCAGTGGAGGTGTGGAACACTCTAGATTCCGAGTCAGCTACTACATTGATGGAGCCTGGTATGTGGCAGGCACTGAGCCAAAGTTCCCTTTCAATACACCACAGCCAAATTTGCTAGGCCATGTTGTTGCAATTTGCAGATTGGATACCCCCCATTGCATTGATATAAGCTACTGTGGTAGTGTTATCAGATTGAATCCTGATGTGCTTCTGTCTCACGTGATGACACAGAGATTTGAGACCTAACCAAACTGCTTTTAGCTCCAGGTAGTTAATATGAAACCCTTGCTCCTCCAAACTCCAAGGGCTACCAGTTTTCTGTTCCCCATACACTGCCCCCCAGCCCTTAGTTGAGGCATCTGTTGTCAGGGTCATGTCAGGGTTAGGCTGAACAATCTTCTTAAAAGAAGAGTCCACATTATTTATCCATCAAGACAAATATACTTTGGCATCCTTAGACAAATATAATGGCCCATCATAATTACCCTTGCTAGCCTGCAGTGCAAGGGCCTTATTCTTTTTTAGATTCCTGTAATACAATTCTCCAAATTGCACTGCAGGTAGACTTGAGACTATCAAGCCAATGACGTGGGCAGTTTCTCTGACGGTCACCTCAGTTTTGAGTAGTAAATTCTGACAGGCTATACGTACGCATGCAGCTTTGGTAGGGGGAAGTCTAATTGTCATAAGAATACTGCTAAGTAAAAACCCAAGAAATTCTATATCTTGTGTGGGAATAAAAACTAATTTCACAGGATGAATTACGAATCCCAGGTTTTGGAATGTGTCAATCGTGTCCTGGACATTCCTCTTACAAGCAGCGTAGTCATATCCTCATAAGGAAGAGTCATCTATGTGCCCCATGCAAAGATGGCCCATTGATCTGATATGAGAGTAAACAGGTTTTAAAATTTTTGTGAACAGCCTGGGGGCACAAGCGAGGCCATTGGGTAGGCATGTGTATTCATAATAACTCCCTTGCCACTCAAATTTTAAATATTTCCTGACTTCTTTAGCAACAGGGACAGAATAGTATGTGTCCTTTAGGTCAACTGAAGCAATAAAGCACCCCGGACGCATGAGTTTAAGAGCTGTTTGAGTAGTGTCCATTTTGAAATGGTGGTACGAGACAAATTCATTAAGAGGTTTGAGATTTAAAATCATTCTGTAGCTGCCATCTTTTTTAGGCCGCACAAATATAGTTGAGAGGAAGTCCCCCTATACATATTCAGTTTGTTCCAAAACTCCTTTACGGAGAAGTGTAGATATTTCTTCACTAATTATCTCCCTTTCATCAGGTGAGAAGTGGATTTGTTTTGGTGGTTGAGGTTGGACGGGGGTATTAGCTTCAAACTCAATATGGTAGTGCTTTATGGCATCAAGTATGACTTGGTCATTTGTCAAAGATTCCCAGGAACCAACATGGTCCTTCAGCTGTCCTGCTGAAAAAATACGGACCATTTGATGCAAATAATCCCCATCCATAAATGATTTAGGATGTGTCCTCACCTGGTTATCGTTTAATCTTTGTTGTTGGATTGGCTGTGTTTTTTCGGGGCACTCTTGTGTCCCCGGCTGTACCCTAAAAAAGAGCGTGTCTGAGATGTTTTCTGGCCAGTAGATGTCCGGTGGTATGGTTTGAAATTTGAGCGTCGAAATTTCTGCCTCCCAGCCTTTAGATAGTTATGGCTGGATATGCGGGTGTCAGAGGTCCTCTGCATCTGCTGGCCCGCCTTCTTTGCGTCTGCCATATCCTTTAGATGTTTTGACAATTCATCCCCAAATAGCTTTGTAGAGGGCTTGATGTCCTCTTTGCATAACCTTGTGAAAGGGGGGTTGAGGTCGGGCTTGATTAGCTCTCGTCGTTTCATATTAAGTTTATAATTGGCATTAGCCAGAAGGGTAATGCTCTCCATGACCTGGTCCAGGACCTGACAGACGTTAGTGGGTTTGCCAGTTTGAAGGTCTTTTACCAACTGGTCCCCCAAAATCGACAGGGATGATAAACCCTGAACAAGCAATTCTTGCACCTTCTGAAAAGCAAGGTCGACTGTTCTGCTCCTCCTGGGAAGCAGATCCCAAACCTCCTCGTTAATTGTTGCAGTACACAGGAACTTACATTTTTCTGGTGGAGGGTATTTATCAACTCTTTCCTTCACCGTTTCTGGTGAAAGACCTCCAGAAGCCATATTATCAATTGGACAGGCAACCTCTGTTATGGCAGGAGAATTATTGTTGGTCTGTACAAATGCCTGACTCAGGCTTTCGAGGATATCATTCTGCTTTTCTGAGTCAGCCTGCAGATTCTTTCACCATGCAAGAGTCGCTCGGGTCGAGCACATTATTTAACGTGGCAGTAGTATTTAGTTGTGTATTGCTCATGTTTGAGTCTTCCTTTTCTGCCTTCTCGTCTGATTCAGGACGAAGGAGGATGTCGTCTTTAAGACTGGTGAACGTCGCTGTCTGCTTTTCTGAAGCTTTGGTCAGTTGTGCCAAAGTATCGTTAAGTCCTCTGAGGATCGCCGCCATGGTGTCCTGTGAAGATTGGTCTACAGCATCGTTCAAGCACTGAATATCTAGTCATTCTAGGTGTTTTTTACCCAGTGATCTTATTGCAGACCCGATATTAAGAAACTTGAAGGTAAAAATAGAAGATTTTCTTCGCATAAGTAGTCACCGTGCTAAACTGATTTGCGCACGAAAAGCACTGGTTATGCGCATGCGTCTAGCTATCTCATGGGATCCCTGGGGCAGTGATGACGAGATAGAATCAGTGTTTGTAAACATCGCTCACTCCGCCATTTTGAATTCTTAGGTGGGTTACCGCTGTACACCCGTTCCCCGTTCCCCGTTACCAGTTTTAGTAACATCCAATATTTTGCTCCCCAATGGAGTTTTTCTGTCGCATTGCTGCGATTATTTGTTCCCCGATTGATTTTTCACTAAAAAATCGATATGAAAGGTAAAAATCGCTAGATACTTTCGCATGTGTGCAAATAGGCGTGCAGATCAAATCCTAAAGTGAATATGCAAATTTGACCATATGTGGTCAAATTTCGCTCAAAAAGATCGGTACGAGTGTGGTCGTGGTGTACCGTGGTATACTCTTGCATATCAAATTTTTGGCATGTTAAGGGAAAATGAGGCTAGCAAAAAGATCATGGCGGTCAGACACGTCCGTATGGGCGGCACACTACTGTGTCTTTTATTCCTTGTCGCACTTCTACGAGAAGTTCATGAGTCATCAAACTGCAGTTTTATGCATCCCGAACGCTGTACGCGACTGGTTATTCCACTCCATTTAACAACGTCAAGTGCTTACTACAAACCACCTTTTAAGCTCGCGTCGAGGCGTTTTAATGGAGGAAGATTATTATACACTGCTACTGGTGTAGATACATTTCAAGCGCAAAGATTGTTGATTTCTGGAGATGTTTCACCAAACCCTGGTCCGAGAAAGAAGCCTACGAAATATCCTTGTGGTGAATGTTCTAAATCCGTAAGAAGCAATCAAGACGCCATTTTATGTTCTGAGTGCAACACCTGGTCGCATGCAAAATGTCTGAATATGTCGAACTGGACCTTTCAGTACTACCTTAATAATCCATCTGTTGACTAGATATGCTCCTTCTGTGCCTTGCCGAAGTTTAGTGATTCATTCTTTTCCACCTTGAATAGTTCCACGCATGAAAGTGCAAGTGAAACTGAGCTGGACCTTAGTTCACAACCTTCGGACATGAAGTTAATTAGAAACGAAAATCGCAAGGAATGCATTATAGCAAACCTAAATGTAAACAGTTTACCTAGCAAATTTGAGGAGATCAAGGAGTGGCTAACGAACAGAGCCTTCGACATTCTATCCATACAGGAAACTAAGATCGATCGATCCTTTCCTAACTCTCAAATTCATGTTAACGGGTACAAGTTATTTCGCCGTGACAGGAGGAAAGGTGGTGGCGGTCTTGCCGTCTTTATTCGCGATAACATCGCCGCAACATGTAAGAAAAGCAACATCAGTGGAATCACTCTTATTCGACCTACATATCGGACAAAGACGCTTCGCTTTAGTCAGTGCCTACAAGCCTCCTTCTGTTAACAATGCTACCTTCAGAACTGAATTGACTTCAGTCCTGGATCAAGCGATATCTCTCTGCGTAAACGTGATTTGTCTTGGCGATCTAAATTGTGACATAATTCATCCGTTTATGAATAATAACCAAGGCAAATGCCTTCTGGATATATGCGATATCTATGACCTCGACACATTAATTAAAGAACCGACAAGAATTTCAACAACTAGAGCTTCTTGCCTGGATGTCATTCTTTCAAATGTGCCCATGTTTATGAAATCGTCTGGCGCTATCGAAACAGGAATCAGTGATCATCTGCTAGTCTACACGGTTCTCAAAACTAAAATGTTACATGCTAACGCCGAAGTCGTCAAGAAACGGATATTCAAGACCTTTAACAGAGATGATTTTCAGAAAGATCTCAGTCGAGTTCCTTTTCATGCTGCATACGTTTTTGATGATATAGACGATGTTTACTGGTGCTGGGAGACGTTATACAACCAGGTGTTAGATGACCATGCACCAATGCGATCTTTCAAACGACGATCTTCAGCAGAATCGAAGTTTATCGCTCCTGAAATTCGGAGAGTAATGGTGGAACGAAAACGGCATAAGAAAAAATTTAATAGATCACGTAATAAGTGTGATTGGGAGAGCTACCGTCTAGTGCGCAACAAAGTAGTTAGCATGAGGAGAAAATCTATACGTAGACATTTTGAGAAGCTGTGTTCAGAAAAATATGCAGATCAAAAGACGTTTTGGGGTGCCATCAAGCCTTATGTTAATTCCCGAAAGAATGTAGACAATAGCGGAATAACATTAAAGGAGGGTGACAAAATCATCAGGAATCCTCATGAGGTGACCGAGACATTAAATAATTTCTTCACAAGCTGTACTCAAAGTACCAAAGAACAAAATCAAAATGGCTATCCAGTAGATTTATCGCACATATCAAATAACTTAAGAAGCAAGCCGAATGTGTCGCTAAGCAACACTAATCCAACAGAAGTTTACGAAGTAATGAGGAAACTTGCTCCAAACAAGGCTTCTGGATGTGATGGGATCCCTCCACTAGCAGTTAAAGAATCGATGGATGTTTTATGCTTCCCTCTTAGTACACTGATTAATCATGTTCTAACTTCAACTAAGATACCACAACAGTGGAAACTTGGCGAGGTCACTCCAATTCTCAAAAAAGACTGCAGCCTATTAAAAACTAACTATCGGCCGATAACGATTCTGCCAGCTTTATCGAAGGTTTTCGAAAAAATTGTTCATTTTCGAATAAGCCCGTATTTTGTAGAAATTTATCACAAATAAATGTTTGCTTATAGGAAATATCACGGCTGCGACTCAGCACTTCTTAGTCTAACCGAACAATATGGAAAAAATTAATTGATAACAACAAATTGATCGGTCTGGTCTCTATGGACTTGTCCAAGGCCTTTGACACCTTACCTCATGAACTGATTGTTTTGAAATTAAATTAAAAGAATATGGAGCAGATGAAGCAACAACCACCCTGATAAAAGATTATTTATCAAATCGATTCCAAAGAGTGAGACTAGGGGATACACTTTCAAATTGGCAACCTATTTGCAATGGTGTACCACAGGGATCCATCCTCGGCCCTTTACTATTTAACATCTTCATGAACGATCTTTCATATGTCATCGAGAAGTGCACTCTGTCCACTTACGCTGATGACACTCAAATCTTTTACGCCGACAATCAACTCTCCAAAGTTGAAGAAACAATCAACAACGATCTTATTAGTGCTGATATATGGTTCGCGCGTAATGGTATGAAGAGGAACAGTTCAAAATACCAGGCAATGGTGTTGGGAAAACACAAAGGAACTGATGAACCAGTGTTTAAGTGTGAGGAGTCACCACTTCCCATATCCAACACAATGGAACTTCTTGGCGTGACAATCGATGATAAATTGAATTTTGAAAAGCACATTGCTAAAATATGTAGAAGAGTCAGTCAACAGGTGGCTGTGTTAAAAAGGATGCAGAAAATGTTGTCTTTTGAGACTAGAAGGGATCTTTACAAAGCTTTCATTTTACCACACTTTAATTACTGCTCCGAAACGTGGCACTTCTGTGATAAGAAGTCAGCTGACAAGTTAGAGTTGGTGAACAAACGTGCGCTCCGTTTTGTTTTTAGAGATAAGTCCTCCCCTTATGAGGAACTTTGTAAGCGTATCGGTCTCTCAAGTCTTCGTGAACAGCGATTAGCGAAAATTTTGTCCACTGTCTTTAAGATATTAACTAGTGATGCAGGACCAAAAAGCTTACGTGATCTTATAACAGTTAGGTGCTCCACTTATAATCTTAGGGGCACCACAATACTGAACCTCCCAAAAGTAAAATCAACAACCTTCGGGTTAAGGTCATGGAGATATGCTGCATCGAAACTATGGAACGCTTTACCGGACGAGTCTCGAAAGATACAGACATTTACTAGTTTTAAAAATTACTTAAAAACATTAGATCTCACGGGGCTCTAGCGCGGTGAGGATCTATCTTTAATTATATTTCAACTCGGTGACTACATTATTAAATTCTTATATTTTAATATTAGCCTGTTTTTAATTATTACATTTTACATTTTATATATTCTAGTTCTCAATTCTTAATTTATTTAAATTTATATACCTTCACAAGGCTTTAAAATTTCCTCTTCTCTTTTTGTTTCGTGGCGTACCTGTAAACTAGCTTTTAGCTAAGCGTTCTGACCACGTTAAATAAATTGATTGATTGATTGATTGTGAAGAGATCTCAAGTTTCATGGTATCTATTAATAGGAAGCACGATGAAAATGACCAGGAAGAATTTCGGGACAACAGTTTTTATTCGAAACAGTCCTTGATTTGCTGTTATAAGCGTAAAACGTACGAATTTATTACGAGAGAGCTTATTCTGTCGCTTTAAAAACCTTGATATCCTGTAACTTTTGGGGTTCGATAAATACTAACAAACAACACATCATTGTTGTTTATTATTGCATTTATGGCCAGAACTTCAAGTAATTTATACTGCTTAGGAAGCTTTACACGACGAGATACCATCTTAGATGAGAAATATGCCATCAGGCCACCACCACCCTTTTTTCTATCCTTCCTATAGGTATGATATCCTTCAAGAGCCACCTGTGCATTGGTGTAAGAAGAGTCGATCTTAGTCTCTGGCAGAAAAATTACATGTGGCTTCAATTCCTTATTGAGTAATATCAGATCATCCAGTTTGTTTTGGCAGCTATTGATGTTTCGATGAATCATCATGAGATCGGTAGTGTTCTGTTTCCTTTCTTGTATTATCCACGATTCAGGCAAGTCATTAGCATATCCAGCGATATCCTCATTTGCATATTCGCCTTCGCCGCCATGTTGAATTAGATTTTCTTCTCCAACCAAAGTTTACTCAAACCTAAAAGGAAGCGAGCATAGGGAGCAGGTCCATTCAATATCTGGGTAGTCCAGGTAGTACTGACTTGAAGCCGGCTTTGCTCAGGTGTATGCACTTTGCATGCGACCAGGCATTACACTCAGCACATAGCAAAGCATCTTGATTCGAGCGAACTCCTTTCCCACACTCCTTGCAGGGGTATTTTGGGGTTCTCTTTTCCGTTGGACCTGGGTTTTGTGGATATCCCCTCCGAGAATTATTCGGCTGAGTTGTTGGGTTCTTGTTTCGTTAGCAGTGTACAGGAATCTTGAAGCGAAGTAGGATTTCCTTCTGCCCGAACCCGCTCTCGGAGTTGCCCAGCTTCTGCCCTTATAAAGTTCATTTCTACGTCTAAAGGAAGGAAGGAAGGAGGACCAAGTAAGTTTTCTTTTTTTTTTTTTTTTTTTTCTACTGTGATTGGGATTTGATTTAAACTCTATTTAATATAGACTAAGAGGTGCCCCCTTTTATAGCTTCCCCACTTCCAAGAGAAATGTTTGTGGTCACAGTTAACTTCAAACCTAGGACGGAAGGTGGACTATTATCTTTATCATGTACATATTTCCGTTTTCCCATTTTGCCTGATTTTTAAACCATTACTAAGTAACCGTTTAAATTTGTCTTTAAAATATGGCGAGTGGTTTGCAGTCTATCGTCTTTAAAAGCGTCCGACTTCCTCTTCAGTATTTGTGTGAACCTCCTGGTTTCTCTTTTTTGTTTTGTTAAGGACAACTAGGAAATGTACCAAGATTTAAATCGTACGTGCTGAGCAATTATTCTTCTCATTAAACCTTTTGTTTCGCCACTTTCTCTTTTCCATCGTCGCCCAGGGTTGCGTAAGGTCCCTAGCATGTGGTGCAGGCAAAGAATTTTGAGTTGGGTAACGCGCTAATCTGGTTGCGATTAGTGTAATAGCCCATTTCCGAATTACCCTTGGCCTCTTTTTCAAAACGAGGCCTGGTACTCAACCATTCTTGTGAAAACTTATTATCATATGAAAGGGCGAGCACCAGGACTCGCTTTGAAAATGAGGCCAAGGGTAATTCGGAAATGGGTTATTAATATTGTTGCTCTTATGTTCTTCTTCTTCCAGGTACTGTAAAGATCAGGGACAAGTTTGAAATGGAGTTCTGAGTATTTTGGTGAGTATAGTTGTTGTGTTATTGTGGAACCTTCCAAACAATAATCTTTGTAATTCGTTGGAATTTACCATTTTGGTCATTTGCACCAGCAAGTATTTTCAGATTCTTTGAGCAGTAAATTGTTTTCCATCGAATCATAAATATGAAATTCTCAATGGTTCTTGCTCACATTTACCTCCTCCAGAGATTTGCGCCCTTTTTCTGAAGTACAATACTCATCTTTTGAAATATTTATTGTTATTAATTAATCTTAAACAGTAGACTTGGACAAGTTAGGCTGTACAGATGTTTTACTGATTTATCGCCAGTTACAGATGACGGGAAAAGATTATTTATGTTATTTGTGTTGGACAGTTCCCTTCAGATTGTAAGAGGAAGACAGAAGAAAATGGATGGTCCAAGAAATAATAGTTTGTGAAATATTTAGCCTTGAGAGGCGAGACATTCAGGCTTCAGTTTGACATGAACTCTTTGTTTAACATCTTACGACCATCATCCTTGCATATTTGGAAAAGCAACAGGATGCCTTTTAAGAAGATTCCCCAGCCTAATAAGAGGGTCTTAATAGGGTTTGACCGTCAGGCGTCAGAGAGCTTAAAATGTAACTGTCAGCCGTTAGGGACGACCATTATAAGCAAATAACAAATCTGAAAATAGCTGAATATTTCATGTAATACGCAAGTGTATTAAGACAGACATTTGCTTACAGAAAACGCATGCGTTTTTGAAAAATGTCTGTACCACAAAGTAGAAAACTTATTGAAATACTTTACAAATCTGTCTGAAATGTGGGCGACGTGGGGGAGGTTCGTTGGGTGAAAATATAACTGTCTTAAATTATTGTAATATTATAACTGTCTTAAGTAATAATAATATAACTGTCTAAAACTATTGTAATATTATAACTGTCTTAAATAATAATAATGATAATATAACAGCAGATTTATCGCATCCATGAAAACGACAAGAAGCGGCTGTACTCAAGGAGAGTGTTGGATGTTGAGCATGGCTCGTTCACGCCGCTTGTATTTACAACTACGGGAGGGATGGGGATGGAATGCATAAGATACCACAGCCGATTGGCTGAGCTGATAGCCGCCAAGAAAGGGGAACGATACTCGCAAACAATTTCCTGGATCTGAGCAAAGACATCCTTTGCCCTCCTTCGGTCGGCCTTAGTTTGCCTTCGAGGATCGCGGGTGAAGCGCCGCGCTGCGTATGACCATAATAATTGTGACGTTGAAATCGCAGCTGCGAGGGAGCCATTGACATTGTTTAATGCTTTTTAGCAGCCTTGTACATAGGGTTCTAGATTTGTCATTCACCTTTCTCTTGTCTGTATATGATTGTATAAATTGACGTATAAATTGACGGGGTGGGAAGGAGGCAGGGGACGGATCACCCCCAATTTTTCAATCGTGTTTAGCTTCTTTCGAAGATTGATATTTGTCTCTGGTCTCGAGCTGATCGGGTTCCTGGGTTGGTATCCAGTTTTGGGTGGTCGAAGAAACCTGTGAAACAAGGATATAAAAATTAATACCATACTTTACCAGACTTTCGGAATACAAACGGAAACACACAAACGGAGACAAAATTTTGAACCCCAATTTTTCGTTTGGTTGACATTCTTCCTCACTCCCTTACTTGAGATGGCCATTTCTCATGACATCTAAAAGCTATGATAAAGAGAGCTTCAAAGAGGCCATACAAACATTTCCCGCCAGAAGACTTAAAAAATTACTGCATGGATACCCAACCGTACTTGACAAGGAAAAAGTTGACGGTAGTTTCCAGCCTCCCATTTAACACATCTTTTCACGGTTGAAATCTTTCTTTGCCTTCTTTCGTGAAGGGGGTAGAAAGAGGCGAAGAGAAATAAACGAAATTCTCAATTTCTATAATGTTATTTTAGATGGCTACATATAGAAATTACAAATTTCCATTCAACTATACTCACCAAGTTATTAAGTATCCTGGTCTCCTTGACCTTTTCAACTAGTAGTCTTTGCTTTACTGGCAAGAATTACATGTAAAAAAAAAAAAAAAAAAACGCAAGATGTTAAAGAATTCCTACTCCGCTGGACGACTTAAAAATTATTTACTTCCAAACGAAATTCTACATACAACAAAAGATAAGAAAAATTTCTTTTCAACTTGACAAAAACTAAGTGAAAGGTAAAACAATTTCAAAATAAAAGGCCTGGTTCTACTTTGAATAACATTCTCCTCAAAGTTGAATGTAAATGTGCAGACCAACTAGACTGCTCAGAAATAATCCAATAACGTTTCATTAAAAATTTTTGAGTCTTGTCCGTGGCATAATGAAGCACACAGCTCGTAAATTTCAGGGATGAATATAAACGACAAAGTAAGGGTAAAAACTTACTCCAGTTTGCTCCCGATATCCATCTGAGAACTTGCAAGCAAACTATCACCAAAGCCATCTCACCTCTCGACTTCGTCTTTACCTTGATGAAATGGAGTATGCAAAAAAACGAAAGACAAATGGAAATTTGGATTCCTTTAACAACAACAAGTGAGTTGGCCAACTGCCAAAAGGCAACACATGGTTTTTATGATAACTTTTCACCGCCTTCGCAGTGTTTGATCATTTGGCACAATGGTTTGGGACAAGGTAAGAAATCTAAGCTTCATATCAAAAGTTCATATGGAACCTGAGAAAATTTCTTTAACCAATTTTTTCGCGGAAATATTGGAAAGGATAAACTTTTTTTTGGGTCCAAGAAGAACGATTTGCAACAATTGTTCTTTATGCCTTGACGTAAGTTGTTTCCGATAAAGGTAAAATTGGCGAGACCTATATAAAAGAGGTGCAGCACCCTTGGAAAAAAAAGGTAATTTTTTCATAGGTGTACGTTATGACAAATTAAACGCTTTGCGATAAAAAACCAGTAACAATACCTTTCTTGCGTTCACAGGTCTGTTCAACACTTGACGACATCAAAATTCTTAAAATTTACATCAACTAGTTCCATGTCCTATAAGTCAAAAGCATTGAGGTGATTCTTGAAAGTACCCCACAACCTTACGTTGTTCTATTTTCGGATCTTTTCGATATGGAGTAGTGGTTAAGTATCCAAGTTTTGCGAATAATCTGAGTTTTTGAGAATCGAAACTGGAGTGTGATTAAAGTCTAGCTATTTTTGTTGGCTAAATATCTGTGGATCATTTGGGTGAAAGAGTCTGAAAGGCCGAATGCACTGCGCGATAGATACACTTAATTCGATAATAATACAAATAATAACCGCGGAAATTTTGCAGGTTGCGTAGTTTTTTTTTACTGAGCCCCCTTATCGCTACGGAAAGTACGAATAACAAGCAAAGTGTTCCCATGTGTTATGTTTTGAAAAATTGTAAAAGGGATTTATTAAGAGATTTATTATCCCACTATTACTTCTGCAGTTACTGGAGTTACTGTAGTTTCCGAAATGCGTCTTACGGCCTCATCTGAGCATTGTGTTGATCGCATAGGGCGTGCGCAAAAGACCAAAACAAAGGAAACTAGGAGAGTTTTCTTTATGACCAACAAATAGTTTGATGTACTTAATATTATTTAAAACCATTAGATCGTTCGGTGTGGCTAGTTTGTTGCTCCACCATCCACCGCCCTAATAGGGTTAATTAATTGGTTTTCTATTGGTATAATTTTTCTTCCAATGTGTGAATAGCAGGAATAATAAAATGACAAATATAGGGAAACATGACGACATAAAAAACGAACTGTTACCTTCATCCAAATGTCTTTCCTCTTGACAGTATGCCAAACCTTTGGATCCAACTGCTTCTAGCTTCATGATGAGATGGAGCTATCCAAAATTTTTTGTTTAGAGTATTTCAGAGGGGATCGACTTCTCACTGGTATAGCATCTTCAATCCAACAGGACGTGATTAGCTTGCCATTAGACAACTATCTCTTGTACACAATTTGAGATCCGTTCAGCGCAGCAAGACAGTCCAGTTTCCACAACAATTTTCACACACTTCTCTTTTGTTTTTCGGTGGACCAGGTCTTGTCATCCCAGATCAAGGCCGAGGAAGAGACTTTGTGGGTGAAGCTGACTCCATTACTGGGTCAGCTATTAGTCACCCATCTCTTGTACACAGTTCAAGATCCGTTCAGCGCATTAAGACAGTCCAGTTTTCAAAACAGTTTTCACACACTTCTCTTGTGGGTGAAGCTGACTCCATTTTTGGAGCAACTGTTAGTCACCATCTCTTGTACACAGTTCAAGATCCAAAACAGTTCAGTTTCGTAAAAAGCTTTCTGTCTTTTCTTGAATTATTCCAAGTTGCAGCTACGAGTTCAAACAACCAGCCAAAAGACAAACACCCATGTCACCTAAGTAGAAAACAGTGAGAAATGGTTAATCAGGGCTCTACCCTATCGGTAGCCCACTAGCCACAGACTGGTAGAAATTCAGTTTTGGCTAGTGGTTTTTATTTCCACGAGCCAGTTTGGCTAGTAAACAAACTGAAATTGTCGTAACATCTGAGATGTCACCAGCCACTTGGCTAAATAAGTTGAAAAGTTAGTGTTTAGCCCTGTTAATAACTATTTAAAATGCATAATTAATTTTGAGTTGACAGTTCCTCAATACAGATGGGCTTCTGGTATTAAATGGGTTGGGGGAAGTGGAAAATAAAGGAAGTCAATTAATCAACATGATAATTATTGTAGAATAGTGAGATCTGAAACAGAGTTATCTGGTTGCAACCCTCTTAATTATAACCAATGTAAATTCCATCATAATGATACATTTTTAAATAACACACAACTTAATAGGAAAAAAAATAATCACCTCTAAGATTTGGTCTAGAGAAACATGAAAAATTGTATAAAAAAAGCACAGAAATTTTGAAACAGTCAGTCCTTTTTCTGGTCTAATCATTGCAAAAGAATACACCGAAAACTCCACCCTAAACATCATCTATTCAAAAACGTTTGTCTTGGAATCAAAATAAATGTTTTCCAAGTGTGTACCACGTGGCAACTAAAGCTTCTTTTTCAGTTGCTGTATGGGAAAATATGGTCTGCCAAAATTAATGTTGTGTGGGGTTGTGGATATTTTCACTCGCTCCTAATTCAAAAGTAATTGCCAGGAGTGCAAATGTAAACATGAAAAAAAATAATGACAAAGTATCAGCTTAAATCCAACTATAGGGTGGGCTCACAATGACTGTGACTGGAATTTTGAGCCAGTAGTTTTATTTTCATATTTTCCTTCAGGTAATAAAGTTGATCCTATATTTAGATAACTAAGGCCCATGCACAAGCCATGATGTGGTTGCCAGAGTGATAGGATTTTTAAGTCCTAAATTCTTCTTGTAATAATTGGTTGAAAGGGCATGCTCTACAAGAGTACAGTGCTGGGAGCTGAGCTAAAGCTGTCATGCCATCTGCCAATTTGTACTACAGGTCCAGCTTATTTTCCTTAATTGAAAGTGAAATTTTGGAATAAGCAAGCCAGTAAGTAGCAACAGAAGAAACAAACAAAGGTTTGAGAACACCCTAAGCACCATAATTTGCAGTTTTGATGATGCGTCCAGAGACAAAAATCCTCACCAAAGAAAACAAAATGGACAGTCTAAGGTTTGAAGGTTTTCATGCTCAGTTGGATTGTAAACCTACTGATGGTATAAAAATTACCTTTGTGTTCTAAAACAATAGAGAACAAAATAGCCGTGTTCAAAGCTTAGCCTCAGAAATTTGCATTGGTCGCCCTTTGATTGAACTGAACTAAGAGCTTGCTCTGATATCCTTTCTGATACATTGAGTGGAAGGCCACATCAGTCGCAGCAGCTGAGCTTTGCAGCATTGTCATCCCGAGAAATCTTCTTGTTCCTGTGAATTCCACTATCATTCACTTGAGCAGCTTTTTTCTAATTGTCATGTGAAAAAAAACTTGCATATTTTCAAGAGCTGCAATTCAGGTGGATTTCTCTGAACATTTCACTTTCAGATTGTGTATTAAGACTAAAACACTTCAGGCAAAAGTGATTAATTCGACCTGCCAAACTATTTCAGCCTATTGCAGATTGTGAACCTTAAAAATTTGTGAACTTCGATTGTTAGACATTTTCGACAGCTTTGGTCTTGTTCAACCAATCATATTACTTGAACCATTCTAAAAAGGATTCTGATTGGCTTATCGTGACCTTTATGAGAGTAGAGAACATGCTGATGATACTGTTGTTTGCTTTGGAAATAAACTTTGTTTTGAAAATTGAAAATAATAAATTGAAAGCTGACAGTACTAAATACAGTCAAACCTGCATTATGTAGTCACCTATGGGAAATAGCAGGGTGACCCCTTACAAAAGTTTGAGTGCTAAATACACGTTCCATAGAATAAGGTAATAGAGAAAAAAATTAATGATATAAAAAAGTGTCATTTGTGCCATAACAGACCTCTTAATGTACAAAAACTTGCTTGAAAATAATACTAAGTACCATTGACTTTGGGAGAGAAACATGGATTAAATTTTACTTGAAATATTATTTTTAGTTTTATTTATTAATAAGTGGTTCTGCTTTAAATGACCATTCAGTACAAGTGGAAGATGATACAAACAAGCCATTGGGACTCACTGAAAGGTGAGCACAGCTGCTAAATGGAGGTGAAAATTACTGTAATTTGTGGGTAACAAATTCTGCGCTTTGACAACTGACCACTTAATGCAGAACGATTGCTTAACACATTCATGATCTATCATCCTGCACTGCAGCAGGTCATCATTGTACAACACAAATTTTTAATCAGCCAAATATTACTTCAGTGTACATGTAGCTCTACATTACAATGCACGAGTTCCTGGACTTATGATCCCATTGAAAAATGCTTTTTTGGTTCCATGCTCCAAAATCACAGGAACCAACTGGGAAATATCATGGGAAAATTCATCACCTGAGAAGGGAATTCCGGGTGAAACTGCACACAAAAACCAATATTGCATGAATAGAATCGCAAAAGAATAGGTGCGATATCGCTTTTTGAGTGCAATTTAACCACAGATTCATAAGTCAGGTAATGGATTTTCCTTGAATTGCATGATTGAATAAAAAATAAAAACCAGCAACAACATTGTTTGTTCTTATCCTGAGTGCTGCAAAACAAGAGATCAGAAACAATATCACTTAGCTTTGTTTTTCAACTTGCAAGTCTAAGCTGAATAATCATCTGGCTACCTTAATCAATCAGAATGCAAGATTATATTCATTAATATGTGATTCTATCTGATAGTTTGAAAATAAATGAAAACCTCATGTAAATATCAGTGATTAAATCAATAACCTGTGAAAACGGGCTTGAAAAAATTTATAATTTAATTAATAGTTGACAAATTCGCGACAGGTTATGTTAAGAAAGGTACTTTTGGAGCCAAGGTATGGTAGAAATTTAACCATTTCAACACCAAATCTTGCAATTGAAAAGTTAAGTCTAACCAGCTAAATTTGATTTGGTAAGAATAGGCTTTCATTGAAGTAATTAATTTCAGAATGTGTGATAATTATGGATTGTGTTTTTTAAGTGAACGCTTACAGACATTGTAGATAAAAGCAGAAAACCAAAGGAGTTAGGCCTAGTTTATACGTCGCGCTACAGTCGAATTTAATTCAGACGAATCTAATTCCATTAAATTCGTCATTCCGTCGACGTAAATCATGGCGTGGTTTTATGCGTCGAAATCAATATGATCGAATTTATTTCTCTTCCCAAATGCAGTGCCTCTGGTCAGAGGTGTAATTTGGAAACAAACATGGTGCAGTTGAAATACATTGAGAAAATGTATCCATTTCATTTGACGCAATGCTAGTGCGATGTTAAAACTGAAGACGTGTTATTGATATTTTATCCATCTTACCAAGACGGATAAAGCATCAAGGACGAATTTAATTTACCAGACGAATTTAATTCGTTTCAGACGTTGCGCTACCGTCAAATTTAATTGCTTGTGGGACATTGAATTAAATTCGTCTGAATTAAATTCGACTGTAGTGCGACGTATAAACTAGGCCTTAGTTTTTCCAAGAAAATGTTT
Source organism: Stylophora pistillata (assembly GCF_964205215.1). Classification (NCBI taxonomy): domain Eukaryota; kingdom Metazoa; phylum Cnidaria; class Anthozoa; order Scleractinia; family Pocilloporidae; genus Stylophora; species Stylophora pistillata. The sequence continues at coordinate 7,117,281 of NC_142522.1, read as the reverse complement.
GCATGGGAAAGCCACTGTCTTATGTTTTTCAAGTGCTTCCCCCTTCCCTCTTGAGCAGTTTTGGCTGGGTATGTGGAGAAAAATAATTGACTATTTTATATGACCAAACAATAGCATGAACTCTGCTCACCAACACATTTTTCTGATAAAATGAACAGTTCCATTTTGTTTTTTCTTCAAAGAAATTTTCAAAGGGTGAAAACTTAACTGATTGCATCAACAACAGGAAACAAAATAATTTAAAAGTGTTTTAAAAAAAACTACATTAGAGTCAACTGACCCTCAGGAACCATCAATACCATTCTCTCTTGCTCAAGGACAGTTTGTGTTCCTTCACTGTTTTATGTCTGCCCGCTACAAACCCAGCGCCTCTCGTGTTTTCAACCCTTGCTTATAACCCACTGAGGGGGACTTCGCTTCCAATTTCTCCTTACAAAACACCCCTGAATCACACACTGAGGTTAGAAGAATAAAGAAAATGATCACTTAAGGTCTTGATTGTTCAACATATTGTTGTTAACAGTACCATAGGAAATGTATGGATAATAATTTTGCATACAGATGTATACAGATTAGCATGTAAAGGGCTAAAATCGCAAAACAGAGCGCGCACGTGATCAAGGTACTAAAATATTATTTGAATTTCCCGCAAAACGCTCAGATAACATTATAATATTTCAACAAGGCTACAAGCTTATTCAGAAGCACAGAATACAACTTGTTATAGAAATAAATTGGATGGAAAAACGAATTTCCATGCAGTTTTCGAGTTAAAGTCGAATTGAGAACGAGCTTAATTACCAACAACACACTTGATCTCCATTTGATGTTCTGCAACCAGTGTTGCCATTGTTCCATCCAAAAACCCCAGCACGAGAAAAAAATATGTTCTGAGAGGCAGCTGATACTCGCATGGCCACCTTTCCTCTGGTTTTGTATTAAAAATAATTAGATTTGATCATCACTACCTCATATCTCTGGCCACGTCGCCATGTTGGCTTTACTACCCTTATGCCCAGTTTTTCTCGGCAAAACGCGTCACGCTTCACGCGAAATTGCGAGTCTTCATAGCGTAACATGAGATTTATTCATTTAACGGCTCACGGCTAGAGGAATAAGATAAATATGGTTTATCGAATGTTGATGGCAGCATATACTTTTGATTCACGGACACGAGATTTTGATATTACTATATTCGCGAGCGAGCGAGCTTGGGAGAGGGAAAGCTTTAGGATTAGCTCGGTTTTTCGGTTTTGGTTTTGTTGCAGTTTGCGGATTTTCCCTTTTTTAGCATTTCGATCTTCGGCAATAAAAATGCAAGCGGTTTTTCGAGATTGGTACACAATAATTTCCTCTTTAGAACGGGGAAGTTCCCGCCGACGATTTAAAAAAGTAACAAAATGTACCTGTTTGTTTGGTACGCACTGTTTTAATGGTGTTTTAACTGAACAAAAACAGTGATTTTGTCTAGCTATTTTGAGTATACAAGATATGAGGAATATTAGAGACTGGGTGTTCCATACTCACAATGTTCCAAAGAGAATCCTAGAAAAAATATTTTCAGACTCAAGGTATCTGTTCTACTGGGAATAATGTTACTTATAATCCACTGAGTGTTTTGGTTCACACGCGATTGCATGACAAAATGTGCTCTAGCTAAACTAAGAAATTCACTAGCCAGTAAAGTTTTAGTTCCAAGCGTACAAATGTTTGAAGGATCATGAATACAATGCTCCTCTCGCAGTTTTCCTAAAGCCTTTCATTAGGAGAAACTGTTTGCAACTTTCAACAGCTATTGTCCGTTGACAAATGTCCCAGCACATTTTGTAAGATCCTTCCGGAATCTCAAAAAACACGTGTGACTTAAACATAACATAAAATAAAAATATTAAGGGTGATTCAGTTTGTTAGCTTTTATGCCTCTTGCATAATTCTTTTTTCTCAAAAAATTTCAAACTGTTTCTTTTATAAGAAACAGTAAATACTCTGAAATTCATACAGAACGAGCCAAAACGTTTGGTGTTTCTCAGGTTTTGTATTATGGATTTAACCTTGGAGTGGAGTATCGATATGCAGTACCCCTCCATGATAGCAAAAGGGACAAGGACGACGCAAAGAAACACCGTTTACTGTTCGACGCCTCGTATGGATGGGTGCATGGAGGCTGGGGAAAGTGTAACGTGCACTGTGGAGGAGGTAAGGCAAAAGAATGGAAATCATTTTTTCTCTTTTAGGTTTTATCACGGCACTGACCAGTAACTGAAAACGCTAAGTTGAACAACTTGCTCACTTTGAAAATCGTTTTCACCAGAAATTTCGAGAGTATAGTACGAAACTGAACTCTAACACACCAAAACGATGAACTTATCCGCAAAAATTCAAAAGTAAGCTTATACTATGTTACATTAAACTGACATTATTTGAAGAACTCTATCGAAAAATATCGATTTCTATGGGGATATTACAACCTAATAATAGCATCCTTCATTGAAATTCGTCTGGGCTTTACTGTTGAAGAGAGGCAAATTTGGGACTTGATTGTGAAGACATTCCTTTGGTACTCATGGTCTTTTAGAATCATGCCGGTTAGTGTGAGAATGGAGTACATTCCATAGCTGCACTTCATAACTCATTTGCTATAAACTGTGGGGGGATTTGTATCACACCCTACGCATTGAAATTGTCAGTCTAATACTGTGATGCTGTCATTTAAAAGTTCAAGGTTGACTTTCAGTTCTTCGTAAATTTTTTCAGAACTTTAATCTTTTTTTTTTTACTATTACAGGGATCAGGAAGAGTTTGCGCGTAAAATGCATTCGCTTTTATCGTGGAAATATATCCATGGTCGACGACGTCTTCTGCAAAGGAGCAACGAAACCACGGCAAGAAGAACGAGTCTGCAATGTCCATCAGTGTCCAATATGGTGCGTACAGTGTTTTTCATATATCGCGCAAAATAACGCATCTGCTGCAGGGGTTGACACCGCCTAATATCAGAAACTACGATAGTCATTCACACCACAGCAGCGACTTTAGAATTAAAAGTTATGAACTCCCTCTGGAGATAAAACCAGTGAGAGCTTTCTTGAAGAAAGAAAAGGCTTCTTTCCATTCCCCGAAAAGAAAAAAAAATAAATTAAATTTTGAAGCCTGTTAAAGGAGGGAATTTTTAAAGTCATTTTGTAGGGGTCAGCAGTTAATTAAACTAACGCAGATTAAGGATCGTTGGCTTTCGTTTGTCCGTAGGCTAATAAAAATCCCTCCAGAAAACTGCAGATAAAAAAGGCTTAAATTGCTTCGTTACGAATCATTTCATTAAGTAATCAACCATCCGTTGGTATAATAAAGACTTTGTTCGCCTCGTAGTTTTCATATAATTCAAACAGATTTGAAAACTTTCATCTTCTTCGAGTGTGTTTGACTCATTTTTCCCTAGGCAAGCATCGACGAAGATGCTTCCCTAGCCTTTTTAATATATGATACTGCCCAAATTTATGTTCTTTGCAATGAAGTGAGACGTCACCAACCAAAAGATCATCCCACTGCATTTAAGACATGGAGTTTCAAAAGAAATGTAATTCAAAAAGGGTTTTTCTTGTCGTGAACGTGGAACCTGGAATCCGAGTAGCTGTTGTTCGATTCCTTATGTAAACTGAATTTTTTTTCTTTGTCCCGTGCGCTTGACATTACTAATAAAGTCTTTCTTTTCTCCAAGTGCGAGGTCAAAAATTATCATATTTCTCATTACACAGAAACGAAATTAAGACCATTAACGGAAATGAAGTAAGTTTACTGACGGGTATCCTTCCTTAGGTAAATACTTTTCATGAAAGTTTTCTATATTGCATAAGAAAATGAAAGGTCGCCGCGCAAACTTCGCAATGAACTTTGAAGTGGAACCAAATGAAAATTCCTAGACAATCGATTTTGAAGGTTTCATTTTAGTGTGCACTGATAAATTGTTCTCCGATATGGACTCTTTTTCTAATTTGTCTGTTCGACTCGGGTTTCATTCACCTTCTACTGAGTTATAGCCTTAGATTGTGCAAAATTATCGCAGTTATGACTTTGCAATTTTTTCAGACCGAAGATATCTTCTGAACGATTGCAAAATGATAACGATTTAGAATTTGCATGCTCGCAGGATTTTTAATCAGTTTTAATGCCCATCATTGAGCAGGAAACCTGTCAAGGAAACGAGAATAGTAAAGTGAATGCCTCATCTTAAAAAAAATGTCAAAGTTATTAAAAGTTACTTCCGAAAACATAATTTTCCATCAGTTTTTAGCAGAAAGAGCGAAACGATCGAGGGCAAAGTACAGATGTACACCGACTCAACAATGGTAAAAACAACTACGGAGCCATTTTTAAATGTAACTGACAAAGAAAACTCGAATTTTTCTCTGTTTTCGAAAAGTGGTAAAATCATTCTTCTTATTCATTCACGAAAGGAATCGGTGATCTCTTTTTCCGCAATACTATCATTGGCCATGCTCTTGATTGTGTTGGGAATCTGTGTGAACGGAGTTATTTGCTTCATTATGCTTCGTGGCAAACGCTACAAGAGGAACATCTCTAACTTCTTCATCCTGCATTTGTCAGTGACAGAACTGATTTATCGCCTTTTCGTCTTCCCTCTCGTTATTTACTTTCTCGTTCCAGCAACCATTGTCGACAATATTGTAAAGCGCTGACCTTCGCTTCAACGGTCTTCATTTCCGCTACGTTTGTAAATTTAGTTGCCATCGCAAAGGACAGACACGAAAACATCGTTCATCCGATGAAAGCTTGGACGAGGAAATATAAGAGAAAGATATATTGTCAACTCGTTCTTTCGGTCTGGATGTACGCTACAGTCATATCAATACCCATTGTGCTCAGTGTCAAAAGTCTTTCCATCAACAAGACTCCAGGAGCCCGGAGTTTTGATTGCCAAGATTGTTCTGGGGAGAAGATTTGCGATATTCCTCAAACTGCAATGGGTCGCCTGTCCACAGCAGTGTACCTATTTTTTTCTTTTCTTGTTCCACTTATCGTTATTGTTACATTGTACACAAAAATTTCGGTTTTCTTACATCAAAGGAGCAAGAATAGGGTTTTGCACAAAGTTGCGGCTCGATCAAAGTTCAAAGCTGTACGCATGCTCGCTATAACCTCATTAGGGTATATACTTTCTCTTGGCCCCTCGGCTGTGCTTAATTTGCTGAGGTCTTATGGCTCCGTTAACGATATGTCCTTTTCTGGCATATTAACAGTCACTTGGGTAATAGAGTTTGAGACATTGTTAAGTTCACTTTGGAACCCGATCATTTATGCGTATTACAATGGTGACTTTAGAAAAGAGATACTGAAACTGTTTTGTGTGGGTAGCGCTCTTGCAACCAAGAGACTGGCCATTTCTGCAAAGTACCCCAAAGATCATCTGTAGAAAAAATGCAATTTAATGTCAACTTCGCTTTTTTAAAGAATTGTTTTACTTTTAACGATATGATTCACACGATCGTAACTGGACAAAGTAATCTGATTCATATAACTGCTGCCAGAACGGAAATCGCAAAGATATCTTTTTATTACAACGGATGTGTTGCTTTAATACATTTTCTAGATGATGATGTATTGTAAAAGCATTAAGTTTGAGTTAAAGTTTTTCAATATCATGTATCTGTAAAAATCAATTTGATACAACTGTCATAGAACATTTATTTCATGTAACTAAGCTGACGGCTCCCATTGATAGTAGGACCACCCTGAGCCTGTAAATTAAACTCGTGCCATCTCGTCAGACAAAACAGAAAACAAAGACAAATAGATGATATGCTTGTCTTTATTCTGGATTGACTAATTTGATAATTTTGGTTATTTTGACTCTGCCAATTGAAATCGAGAGATGATGTTCTCTTGGTGGTGTACCGTTTTAGTTTCACATGCACGAAATCTCTTGCTTTACTTTGCCATCACTCGATTATCGCACGTACATAGGATCTGTAAAGGAACAGACTTTATATCTTTATTTATCGACTCAGCATTTGTTATTTAAAGAGAACCCATGATGTTTCGCCAGTTTTTCAGTCGTCTTCAATTTGAAATAACATAGTAGCAGTCATGAACACAATAGAAAACAAAATGAAAATGTATGTTTATCAGAAAAGTGCGTGTTTAATCAAAATATCGTTTTTAGGTATGTTTCTCCGTTGAATAATAGGTTTTTAGATCGACCTTAGTAAGAAATTACTCAAAGCGCTGTCACAATGAATTACATCGATTGTTCAAATGCAGGTTTCGTTTATGTTTATGTCAATTTTAGGCTTAGCTTTGTAATCCGGCCAGGTCGACTTACATGACGGGCGAATGGCCTGCTAAACCCTCTTGACACTATATTACATTATTTCCATATTTCACGTTAATGCTCTATGCTCTTGGTTGTTAACTGAAGTTTTTGTGTTTCGAAGGATGATGGAAGTCGAGTGTTGATATTTCTTTAGAAGAGATTAAAAGCCGTTAGCACCTGCGGAATGATTATTCATCCCCGATGAGAGTGCAAAATGATTCGATACGGATTTGGTCTTTTTTAGAGTTAAAATCAGTGTACTACAATGGAAGAGAAGCAATTAAGGATTGGAAAACTAATTTTTACTAGCATCTGTACAGCGGAAATATAAATGAAAATTCTTTATTAAATATTTCTTTGCTTTTCGCTAGTGTTTTTCCCCCTTTGTCGTAGGGGAGAAGAGAGGAGGATAAAAAACGCGGCCCATAAAATACACGCAGTACTAGTTTACTTAGGTGAATGTAAAAAGCTATTGAAAAGGCCGCAAAGATGGAACATATGAGCGCACACTTGAAGTGGCTACTCCTTTCTTTTTTGCATGTCAAAGTTCCGAAATTTAACCTCATTGAAAGCCTTCCCCGGTTAAACGCTTTTACGGGAAGCAAGATTCATTAAACACCACATTCGATCATGCGAAATTGGTGCTTATGCGGGAATTGTTGGAGGAAAAAAGAGACAGAAAACAAACAAACAAATGAGAATTGCGATACAACTCGATATCGTTCAACATCCTCAGTTGATGTGAATCTTTCAAGTCAGTAAGTTTTAATTCAGATCTCGTGACACCGATACTTTAAACTTAAAACGTGTATTGTTATTATTTTTTTTTACACGTTTAAAGAAACCTTCATAATAGTCGTAAATATGCAAAGTAGCCATCATGTTGTGATATACGTAGATAAACACAAAAATGTCAATTAAGCCTTATCAATAAAAATTCTTTCAACGTGATCGTTGCGAGTTTTGACGATATGTACTCATTTTAAGATCAATTATCATATTTCCATTAAAATTTTCAGACATGCATTAGTGACAGCTGATTTATGGGAGAACGAACTCTCATCCTACCACGAAACAGCGCTAAAAGTTGGCGTACGACACACGTATAACCCAGCAGTGAATCATTGAGGGAGGCGTACACCTTTTTACATGCAAAAAAAAAAAAAACAACTGAAAATGTACCTAAAAAATGGTACTCTTAAACATACGACTCAGCCATTATGTTGTGATATAAGTAGATAACCACGAAAAAAGTGTCAAGGCCTATCGTTATAAATTTTTTATCATTGCGAGTGTTAAGGATATCTTGTCTCTTTAAGACCAATTAGCATATTTCCATTACGACATTTTCAGACAACTGTCAGTTACAGTTGATCTATATGCTTACGAAGTTTCATCCTACCAAGAAATAGCGATAAAAGTCGGTGTATAACCCAGCAATGAATCGCACACCTTTTCAGGATTTTTTCAGCTTTTCTAGTTAAAAAATTTGTAAGGAATTTCCTTTAAAATGGAAACTATCCAAAAATTGGAAAAGATTTTCTGGCCATGTTTCAGATGGCGTGAACTAATAATAAAACTGATGCATAATGGCCGAGGAAGGTGTAGTGAGTAATAATGTGGAACATATCATGCAACCTTTCTCGTTGGGAAGGGGAAAATTGGTTTCACATTTGAGACATTTCAGAATTTAAAGAAAAGCAGTTTTAAAACTACTCGTAATCATACTAGAGATAATAATCCAAACCCATAAAAACTCGCTGAGAGCAAGTAATTTTTCGTTTCTTTTTCTTTTGTTTATATAGTGATCAAGGATACATTTGTAAATTTAAAGGAAAGCAATTCTAAAATACTCGTCACCTTTTTCTACTGGGAATGACAATCAAAAGTCCATAAAAGGTCGCAAACGAAAGTCCTCATCTTTTTTATGTATTTTTTAAAATTTTTTTTGTGTTTTTTTTGTTTGCTCTTTTTTACATTTTCCGAAACACTTAAGTGTTCTTTAGGCTTGAATGATTTCTAACAATGTACCTTATGCAAAAAGGTACGTCCTTAACATGTTCAAAAATTGTTATGATGTGTTTGAAACCTAATCAAGACTCGTACATTATGTGTATATATAACCGCCGGCAATGACGCGCCTTTGGGTATCATTAGCAATGCGGCTGGCTATAGCAAAATCTTCCCACAGAGAAGGCTGATCGGTACATGTCTCATAACAGGTTGCAGACACTGAGTACTATTGATATTTGTTTTCTATGTCAAAACTTCATCTTGCCAAGGACATATAGTGTTCCAAGTTTTCACGTCACGCCGAACGGAAAATTGAATTCCTGCTTATGCAGTAGTACTGGGAGGGTGAAGTTGTGAAAAAGCCACGAATTTGAAAGATCTCTCTGGAAAAATATCCACATATTGGAAAAGGTTTTTATAAAGAGTTTCAGCTGGCTTGAATTTAAAACGAAACTCTTCCAAAATGGCTTCGGGAGCTGCGATGAACCAGAATGTCTCGGTTGATACAGGGACCCAAACCCGTCCTGGATCAACATTGTTGTTAATCCGCTCGTACAGAGAAGCACGAAACCTCTTCGCTCTTTCTCTGTCTATCAATTTACTCCTCATTGTGTTGGCGTTTTTTGTCAACGCGTTCGTATGCTACATCATGATTCGTGGGAAACGGTACAAACGAAACAGTTCCAATCTATTTATCACGCATTTGTCCATGGTGGAACTAGTATATCGCTTGCTTATCTTTCCCTTACTTATTTACCTTGCTGTTCCATCATCAAGAATACAGAGTTTTCATTGTAAAGTTGTATCATTCTTTTCAAGAACCTCTGCATCAGCCATTTTCGTCAGTCTGGTTGCCATCGCTGCAGATAGATATCACAGCATTCTCCATCCACTCAAGAACTTAAAATCAAAACGAAAGCCCACTCTGCGCATTTGTGCTGTTTGGGTGTATGCTGCAAGCGTGTCAATTCCAATTGTTGTCAGCGAGAGAGCTGTTCCGGTTGTAAAGATCCCCGAAGCTCGAGGTATGAATTGCGACGATTGTGCCAACAATATGCTGTGTGATACTCCTGAAAACTCGCTGGGTCGATCTTCAACTACGTTGTATTTTCTTCTTGGATTTGGTATTCCACTGGCCGTTATTATCTGGTTTTACACCAAAGTAGCCATCTTTCTTCATCGTAGAGGCAAGAATGGAATGATGCACAAAGTAAAGGCAAGGTCAAAGTCCAAAGCAGTACGAATGCTCATAATAACTGTATTTGGGTATGTGCTGTCTCTTGGTCCTTATGTTGTTGTGGCAATGCTGAGATCTTACGGACTATTCAACGAAACTCCATTTGGTATCATGTTTCTAATTAATGGGCTGGTCGATTTTGCCTCTTTGACAAGTTCACTGGTAAACCCGTTGATTTATTCTTATTACAACGGAGATTTTCGAAAGGAAATCGTCCGGCTTTGTTGTAGAAGTAAAGGTAGACAAGTGGCCTCCTATACGGTGGCATTTGATAATTCAAAAATGAATAATTAAACACATTTGGATCCTTTTCTTTCTTGAGAAAGACAGCAATGGTTGGCACAGTTTTATTAAACAGTTGGTTAGTTCTACATCGCAAGGGTTGAAAACATTGCCAATAAATTAAACATTGGCAGGACTTGGACCCTATGCCAGCCGTGGAATTAAAGGTTTCTAAATTTGTGAAGCTTTGCATGCGCTTTGCAACCGTCATGAGAACGAAACAATGACAAGTTGGCCTAGGATTATTTAATTTCGGAAAACGTAGAACTTCATCGATGGCATCTATTTCAGATGAGCGTAAATAGTGTATTATTGATATTATTTCGCCAGAAGAGGGAAGCAGTTTTCATTGTAAGCTAAAACATTAGGTGTGGTTCTCACCGTCGATTAAGGGGGTTCACTGGTTGGTCGATATCGCTAGTCAATTAAACCAATCTATCAAATCTTTATTTATAAGGTTTAATTAACTTACACGAATTGTTTCATAGCAACTACTGATATGACTGTATAACCATAGACTTTTACAGGTAAATCTGATAGATTAGAGGTCCCCAAGTACGCTATGTCTTTCAAGTTTTAGATGTAATTGAAAATTGTTCAAAAACATGTGGATAACCATGGGAACGTGCTTATGAACAAGTTAATGACAAATTAAAAGTTCGGGATGTAATTATATCTGCTGCACTTAGAGGACTGATTTGCATATTTGCCATATCAGGCACAGGTACGGACACTTATTAATGGCGTTTGATTTATATGTTAATGAAACCTTATGGAGATGTAATGTTCAAAGCTGGCGTACAACACACTAAAAAAAACACACAACAATGAGTCGTTCAGCGGAAAAGACAACACTCAGGTATCATTTCATAAGCTCTTACTCTAAAAGAAAATTTAAAGGATCTTTGTAAAACTGGTAACTGCTCATCAATTGGAAAAGATTTTCACACCACTTTTTAACTGGCTTGATGTTGAAACACAAGTTATTTGTAATGGCGGACGAGGATACAATGGGAACTAAGGATTGGAATCAAACAAAGCATCTGAGCATGAAACCGGGATCAACGGTACTGCTGATTCGCTCGTACGAAGAGGCAAGAAACGTCTTCGCCGTATCTCTGTCTTTAAATTTACTCCTCATTGTGTTGGGAATAATTGTGAACGCGATCATATGCTGTGTTATGCTACGTGGGAATCGCTACAAGCGAAACAGTTCCAATCTCTTTCTTACCCATTTGTCAGTAGTTGAACTGGTATATCGCTTGGTTATCTTTCCCATTCTAATTTACTTCGCCGTTCCAGCATCGGGAATTCAAAGTTTTCAGTGTAAAGTTGTATCATTCTTTACCCACATCTCTGCATCGGCCATATTTGTCAGTCTGGCTGCCATTGCTGCTGATAGATATCGCAACATTGTCCATCCTTTGGAGAACTTGAAATCAAACAGAAAGCCCAGTTGGCTTCTATCTATGGTTTATGTGTATGCTACCGTTATTTCAATCCCACTTGTTGTCAGTGTGAAAGCTGTCCCAGTTTTAAAAATTCCGGAGGCTAAAGGTATGATCTGCGACGCCGATTGTGCTAGCAAGAAGCTGTGTGACATCACTCAAAACTCGCTGGGTCGATCCTCAACCACGTTGTATTTCATTATCGCATTTGTTATTCCACTGGCCTTGATATTCATATTGTATACAAAAATAGCAATCTTTCTGCACTGTAGAGGTAAGAATGGAATGATGCACAAAGTGGCGGTAAGATCTACGTCCAAAGCAATACGAATGTTAATAATAACGGTATGTGGATACATGTTTTCTCTTGGTCCTGGTGTTGTTGTGGCAGTATCGAGATCTTACGGTATTTTTAACGGAACTCCATTTGGGACCATGTTTCTATTAAATGCTTTGGTGGATTTTGCAAGTTATTCAAGCTCACTGGGGAATCCGTTGATTTATTCGTACTACAATGGAGATTTTCGAAAGGCAATCGTCCAAGTTTGTCGTCGAAAAAAAGAGCAAAAAATAGCTTCATATGCAGTGATATTTGTAAATTCAAACAATAACAAGTAACCAATTGATTTCGATTTTTGGTATAAAAAGAACTAACCAATTTATGTACCATGTAAACAACAATAGTGAGGAAAGAGCGTTGCTTAAGCGAAAAATTGGCCCTAATGAAATCCATTATATAGGTACTTCTTTCTGGTTAAGATAAGCATCATTCAAGTACTTAGTTGTACAAAGCGAGGAGAGATTTATTTCCTACGTTTTTTAGTTATCTCCCTTGCCTGTGGCAGTACTAGGGAGACAGTGAACGGCTTGCAGGGGAAGCTAAACATCACTCTTTTGAGTTTTGGTTCAGTTGCAGGGATAAGGCAAGTGGTAATTAAAAAGGAGCACAATTAGAGAGTGCATATCATTTACTACGAACCAGGTGTTAGTTCTAAAATCCTCCTGTAAGCCTTTGTGACTATTTGTATAAACTGTTAAATATGCTGCAAAGCATTTTGTGAATTACTACAAGTCTGAGAGAAAACTGGTACCGAGGGCAGTCGTCATGGTTATTCTGTAAAGCAGAGGCGATTTTTCATTAAGATGTATAGTATGATTCGTCAAATGTTGAGGGGCAAGCTGAGTAAACGTAGGACATGTTCGACATTAAGCAACGACTCTGTAATATTAGCATTTTTATTACCTTTGGGAAAGGCGAAATAGGGGAATCACTTCAGTTTCCATTAGCTGCATGATAAAGTTTTGTAATTAATGACAATAATGGAGTCGAAGAAATGAATTTTGTCTTTATAAATTTTAAACCATTACCATGATTATTTAAGTTTGGCCTTTTGATAGTTCTCTTGTTTAGTTTAAAAACTAGCGAACCCTAGCTGCTTTTGCCAAAACGATTTTTGTTTAATAAAGTGTTTTAAAATACATTTTTTTCTACCTTGAGATTAACATTTTAAATTGAACATGAGCCTATGTTTACTTTACAAGGCAGGGACATACTATATTTCTAATTGTGTTTATTTAAAATAATGTTTCAACAAACGTTAATGTTATCAAGTGTGCCAAGTAACTGTTGCTTAGTAACAGTAAATTATGTGGTAAAAATGCCATAATACGTATTACCTAGCCGTCCAGAAGGAAAAACATCATTTGTTAGGAGACTTTCTGCCGTATGTTTGAGCAACAGCTAATATGATCAAGGCCACTTAGCTTAAAAAGTAAAAATGCATTGTATGATGACTTCCTAAATAATATTTGTAAATTGTATTGACGAACAATATATAAAGTAAACAATCTTTGACAATCAGATGGTGCACAGTAAAAAAAAAATTAACTTTTCATTATATGCTTTTCCAAAGTCAAGCTTACAACCACCTAAATTAAATTCAAGGGTATAAACCTGAACTGCTAACATTTGATATAATGGTATTTACAATTTATTTTTTTTCTGGCTCGACGATTTTACTTTGTACATGAATATACATTTTTCCCATGCTTAATTCTGTCTTGTCAGTCACTGAAGTGTCCTGCAAGTCTCACTTACATTAAACACGGGAGTCTAATAAAATTTACTCCATCGAAGCCTACATCATTTCTTCTCAGTAAGTATAACTGTAAGACAATCAAACTTGATTAGATAAAAAGTGATCTCTTTAATTAAAGTGATGAATTTTGTCACAACGCGGGCCTTCAATTTGATTGGTAGGGTTTGCTATGAAATGTCAGTTTCATTTTCTAGTTTTTGCTTATTGTTTGACATAAGCGGCTTTCATCTTTTTATACAAAATATTTTATACAAATTGCAATCTAACAAAGCATGTTAGTCTCACAGATTATTCTATTGGTGGACGTCTGCTCTCCCCTAAATCATGGAAAAACAGAAAACTAATTCATTCTTTCCGCCGGCTTACCAACATGTACTCTGTAAGTCTCTATCATTGCAACGAACGAACGCTTTTCATTCAACTAATTTATTCTTGTTTTTCTCATTATCATGTTCCCTTCAATAGCTTAGTTCCATTTTCCGTATATAAACAAGCTCACACACACAACCTACAACCCGTATATTCGCTCTGACGAAGGGCTAACGCTCGAAACTTGTGCTTCGAAACTCTTTACGGTGGTGAATTTACATTATCAACTCAGCCGATAAAACCAAGTGATCTTGTTATACTTCTCACCGACGCAGCACCACAGTAATTATTGTGTTTCGAATTCTTGGTTTCAGAAGTTCCTTCAGAATTTTTAAATTTTCATACGTTTGCTTTGTGACTGTCAGGTTGAGCAGACTCTTCATGGTACAGCTCAAAACGGTAGCGGAAGTGAGTCAAGTGAACAGGGAGTCTCTGTGTTACTTACCAGTTGCTCGTATGTAGAAGCAGGGGATTTATTTAGTATTTATCTCTTTTTGAGTGTCTTCTTGATAGTTCTGGGAATCGTTTTAAACGTCGGAATTTGTGTGATCATGGTGAGAAGGAAGTGTTACCAAAGAAACGCTTCAAATTTCTTTATACTTCACCTGTGTGCAACAGAGTTGGTTTATCGTTTGCTTGTCTTTCCGCTGACTATTTACTTTGTCATTCCGAGGTCTGGAATCGAGAAAATTCCTTGCAAGTCGGTATCTTTCTTCTCAGAGACTAGGCGATCAACCACATTTGGCAGCCTGGTTGCCATTGCTATCGATCGATACCAGCACATCGTTCATCATTTCCAGCCTTTGAAATCAACAAAGCAAAGCCGCGCTCCTCTAGTCTCTATGGTCTGGTTGTACGCTACATTGACATCGTTTCCCTTGGTTATAAGTGTTGAAAGCGTGCCTCTCCCAAGCATTCCTGAAGCCCAAAGTATGGAATTTAACAACTCTACTGACATAGCGCTTTGTAGCATCCCAGAAAACACGCTTGGTCAGTTTACAACCACGTTATATTCTCTTCTCGAATTTGTTTTTCCACTGGCTCTGATCACTGCATTGTACGCGTAAATCGCCATCTTCTTGCACAAACGGGGCAGCAATGGAATGATGCATAGAGTTGCAGCGAAATCAAAGTCTAAAGCAGTACGCGTGCTCGTAATAACTGTTCCTGGATATGTCCTTTCTCTTGGTCCTGCAGTTATTCACGCTATGTTGAGATCCTATGAGTTCTTGATAGGTCTACGTTTCACGTCATCCTATTTGCTAACTGGGCAGTTGAATTTGCGACGTTTTTAAGTTCACTGGGAAATCCTCTAATCTATGCATATTATAGCAAGGATTTCCGCAATAAGTTTCTCCGTTTGTGTTGTGGAAAGAGGGGACTCAATAACTAGTAGATAAGGTCTCTTTGTCTCTCATAAGCCAGTTCCCAGTGCTGGTCTAAATGCGTCTCC
This sequence comes from Stylophora pistillata, assembly GCF_964205215.1. Lineage (NCBI taxonomy): Eukaryota > Metazoa > Cnidaria > Anthozoa > Scleractinia > Pocilloporidae > Stylophora > Stylophora pistillata. The sequence continues at coordinate 7,102,052 of NC_142522.1, read as the reverse complement.
TCATTTGAATTTACTATTTTTTTTGTATTCAAACCGTAAATGACTTTGGGCAAAAACTTATTTGATTGACTCAATGGTAACGACACCACTGATTTAGGTTCTTCTCGTTTTCGCGTTTTTTAAGGACAATTATCTCTCTGCATGAGAATTATATCAATATTTTTAATTCAGGAAACTACTTGATAAGTATATCTGAACCAATAGACGTGGATCACTTACCTTAGGGGAAATATATATGTAGTCCTCTAAACAAGGAATGAATGATTATAGTGCAGTTAAGACCAGATCGTTAGTTGAAAATGATATTTTTAATCACAGTTGTACTTTGTACTTTGGAGCATAATTGTCAATGAAATTTGTCCTAATGTTTGCCTCAGTGCAAATGCTACTAGATAATAAGAAGATATCTTTTACCTGCTGTGTGATGATTTCAACCTGATAGATGTTAAGCATGGTGAGTCAATTCCAAGAAAGCTCATATACTGGTTTGCTCGATTGCGGGTGCAGTCCTTTTAGAGGGACACTTCCCCTGAATGAGAGGTGCAAGTGATTGAAATAAGTTATTTCAATCACTTTTTGTCGCCATATAGACGTAGACAGCTGTTGTCCATGATCTTCTGAACTGTTGATACAAAAAGGACCCTTTTGTTACTGATAATCTTTGACGAGAGCCCTGATAAAATTCTTCCATTACAGGTGGGCTGTGTCGCCCTGGAGACCATGCTCTAAGACATGTGGAAAGGGTCTACAGTAATCTTTGACGAGAGCCCTGATAAAATTCTTCTATTGCAGGTGGGCTGTGTCGCCCTGGAGACCATGCTCTGAGACATGTGGAAAGGGTCTACAGTACCGCTCAGTTCGATGTATGCGTCAAACTAGAAATGGCACCACTGTGGAGAGCCCTAGTCATTTGTGTCCCAGCGATAAACCTTCTGGGGTCCAAAACTGCATCAAGAAAGCGTGTCATTTGAATTGGGTTGTTGGTCCATGGTCTCATGTAAGTTTTTTAGCTGAAAGTAAGTATTGATATTTTACTCGGCTCTGTGGAGTGATGAACCAGCTTGCGGCCCACATATTCCTCCATATTCACGAATTGGAATTTCTTTCTGTTTTTTTGTCGTCTCTAACAATATAATATGTAAAATGTTCGGCTATTCTTAGTAAATGTACTTACAAAGTGCGCGTAAACCAAAAACCCTCCTATCATTTTGACTTGATTCCCAGAGGACGAACTTTGAAATGAGTAGTAAGAACCCCAATTCTTCTCCTATAGGAAGGAACCTTGTACTTTTGAAAATGATATGAGCTGAGTTTAAAAAACTACCAATATGTCAGAAAGGTTGATTTTTTTTTTTTGCGCATAGAACACTTTGATTGATTGTTTCCTTTGTGGCATCTCACAGTGCCATGGTCTCTGCAGCGTTGGACACCGTGTAAGGAATGTACGCTGTCCAGTCACTGGAAAGTGTGCTCACGGGAAAAAGCCGCTCAGCAGAAAATCCTGCTTCAGAGGATCATGCTATCAGTGGAATACTGGACCATGGAGCAGTGTGAGTACCTCTAAGACTGGAATATTTATCAAGTTACAAGTATGAGAGATGGAACGCAATGAACAGTCATATCTATTCTGTTGATATAAAGTCCATAAATTACCTAAAATTAGCAGCAACTAATGCAAGTTGGAAACAATTCACGGTCAATTTTCTTTGTGACCGGGGTCTACCGCTGGATAAATCTACACTTGCGTTCAACTATTTGCATAACTTGCACTTATTGCAAAAAGATATACATCGGCGAAACGGGCAGAAGACTAGGTGACCGATTCCGAGAACACCTTCGAGACGTGGAAAGGAATGGCAAGGACACATCTAAACCAGTCGCTAGACATTTTAATTTACCTAATCATTCTAAGCAACATATGGCAATCTGCGGTCTTTCCTTGCACTTAGGTAGCACGGAAAGCCGTAAAAATCTTGAACAAAAGCTCATCTTTCAAACCGGCAGTCTCAATCCCACAGGGATCAATGAACGCTTTTCATTCCACTAATTTATTCATGTTTTTCTCGTTGCCATGCACCCACCAATAACGTAGCTCCATTTTCTGCCTTTAAAAGCACACACAACCCACACTTCCTCTATTCGCTCCGACGAAGGGCTAACGCTCGAAACGTCAGCTTTTGTAATCATTACGGTGGCCAATTTACCATTTTAACTTTGTTGATATATCCAAATTATTTGCATCACTAACGAGCAAGTTTAGTAATCGATCAACGTTCACCTCTGAAAGTCCGTGCGACCTGTACGGTACACTCAACCTGATTTATGCACCTATTGACGACGTATGATATTTGCTTCTTCTTTTCTTCGAAGACGTCATTCAGCACAAAGGGGTGCCAGCTTTGATTCTTTTTGTTGGAACAAAGTCCTCACTAAGGAAACCATCTCCTGACTCCCTTTTCCTTTTTCATTATTACTATCACTATTATCTTTTTTTGTCAGTGCTCCGCTGGCTGTGGTTCAGGAGTTCAAAGACGGTCGTTGACTTGTTTGCACAGATTAACAAGACGAGTCGGTAAAACATGCAGCGCAGGCTCTAAACCAGTAACGCAAAGGCAGTGCAAACTCAAGGAATGCCAGAAAATAGGTTGGTATTCTTAGTTAGCCATTCATCACGTATTAAAATCGTCTTTATTGGACAAAAATCTCAAGATCTTTGTCATATTCCCCTACATTTCGCAGAGTTAACCGAGACTGGTCATGATTACTTTAATTTATTAAGTTATGAAACAATAGTTAAACCGCTTTCGTAGTTGCAAGTCTTCTTCAAAATAAAAAGGAAACTGTTCGGCCTCTTTAATGATAGTAATGACAGGTAAAACAATTCCCCACCCCCCACCCCTTTCTCAAAAAAGAAAGTTTATCATACGAGATCTTTTAACTGTGAACTCACTAAGGACACTCTCCATACTGGCCTCTATACATTTCCGGAGCTAGAGATTAAAAGAATTTGCTTGACAATCAAGAACTTTTTCAGTTGGTGATCATGTTCTTTTTTTAGATGAGGATTTGTTCTGATTTACTGTTTTCTTTTCGTATTTTTTTTTGTGTGCTATGCAAATGAGGCAAGTGATGTTCAGTAGTTCCACTAAAAACACTACTTCGGAAGGACCGAGGGAACACGCGTCTGCTCTTTAGGGACACGTAATGACCGAAAACCTCTAAAAGCGATCTTTTGTCAAAAAACTAACAAATCATGACAATCATATGAGAAAAAATACCGAAAGTTTTGTTTAGTCAATACAAAATGATTGTTTTCAGATGTTGTTTTAGAGACAGTGTGTCTCAGAGACAAGTACTCCAGCAAGCAGTGTCAAGCAGTGCTAATATTTGACCTCTGCTCCACAAGGGCGTGGTTAGACCTCTGTTGCAAGACGTGTCAGTATGCTGGTCGGATGTAAACATGGAGTTTTAATTTGTAAGAGAACGTAAGAGTACAACGTCGAGAGGGCTTTTAAGGTAAATTTGGGTTGGGGTCAGCAAACGTGATCTTCATTAGACAAATTCTATCATTCCACCAACCTGTCTATAAAGAAAAACTGTTAAGTATTGTGGCATGTCGCCGTTACGATGCCAAATCCTTACATTTTAACTCTGTCACGAGTGACCAATGAATTATTTCTTCTTTTAATATTGATAAAAAGCCAAGTGGAAAGGGGACTATTTCAAAGAAAAATGTCAACAGCTAAAACTGAGATCTTAGATCTAAGAGGGTTTAGACAGAAAACTCATAATTGAACGAATTACTACTATTGCACAAGGAAAGTATTAATTGAAGCGTTGCTGCTGTGTCCAGGGTGATAATTATTCTGTTTAGGACGCCCCCTCTTGATAAAAGGCCTAAGATCTAACTTAAGCCAAGAAAATAACCTGGATTTTAGTTGTGTTGTGCTTACGTACATTTTTATAGCTGTGGGGTTTATGTTTATGTTTATGTATATATATAGGGACTGGGCTAACATAGATCAACTCCTTCAAACATATATCTCTATATTTTTATTGTAATATTTAGCACGCTAACAACTAATAATACCCTGATCAAAGAATTGCTATCTCAACAAGTCCACCAAACCAGATCCGATTCATTAGTAGTTGAGATATTTTGATTTGCATCAAAATATCGCTTCTTCCTGTTGGGCTCTATATTAAGACACTTGTTTGCTTTTTTGGATATTAAAGGTCTATTGTAAAAAATAATTGTTATTTTTTATTGTTGGGCAAAAGCTCACAAACGAACTTTTATTAATTCTATATTCCATGGCTCACATGTCAGTCTAAAAGGTTTCAGGGGTTATGCGTCGATCAATTCGAAGCTTCAGCGTCCTCTGCCGGGCGGCCCCCACCCGATAGTTGAAAATTTGAAGATTGGCATGTTCCAATTCCCCCCCCCCCTTACCTCACCTCCCCTTGCCCTCCCATCGGCTATGATGGAAAATTATTTTTGTAAAAGGCAAAATTAGCGACCGTGACTGTCTTGGAGACCTTTTCTTCTGAGCAATGTGCTCGCGAAAGTGAACTCGTTCCCTTCAAACATTTTCACATTTTAAGATGGAACACGTGTATTCCGCCTGAAGGACCTATATCCGGTTGAAATGCCCCACCCCGGACACTGAAAAAAGTCAGATGCCCGTGGATTTCTCGGGGTGACGAGGATGTTGAAGCTTCGAGTTGATCGGCGCATTGAACAGATGTCTTCAGGAAGCTCACTGACAATTTTTCTTTTGTGTAAGTATTTATGGGTTAAAATCTCGGCCAATAAAAGGATTTTCTGTTACACTTATGATAACTTGTAGAAAAGGTGATCAGCTCTCTGTTGTGTTGTGCAAGTTGCAAAGCCACACACTTCGGAGAATTATTGGACACCGAAAGAATTTCCTCTGAAAATCGAAAGGTAGAATGTTTTTACTGAGCAAAAGACTATCGATGGCGCCAAAAAGTTCCTCATCAACTACTATTTTTTAATGTCGTTCATCTCTATCGTTACGATTGAATCTTTATCTTAATTGTGCGATTTCTACGGTCACATAATGACCGCATAAAACAAGTGAAATAAAGTTGACAGTCAATTTCCATTGAAAATTTACAAACTGCCTTGGATTATCAGGGAAATGCGTGTAATTTAAAAATTATATAACTTTCTAAATCTTTACTATAAAATATTCTCTCCCCTCTGACTAAAACTTATAGCGTATATTGAGTATAGGTGATGTATTGTTTGTGAACGGAAATATATTGCATAATGTTATAATGAAGTTAGAGATCGCTGCCTTCGCTTATCACAGATTTCGATCTTGAAAGGTTATTCGATATTACTGCCAGAATGGACGTTTTCAGGTCCGCTTTCTTATAGGTACACAGATCTACTCATTTGGTTGCAGGGAGTCGTAGAATTCCTCTTGTAGGGTTCATTGGAGATAGACGGTAAAACAACATCTTTTATGGTCCTGTGATGAAGAAAACATTTTTGTTATTCGTTGTTTGTAAAGAGCAAACTACTTAACACGTTTCCTCTTTTGTTCAAGTTTATCATGTTTTTTCTTTCTTTTTCCTCTGAGAAAAAAAACGTTTATATCAAATTGCCATAAGTGCCACACAAGATAACTCCACTGAGTCTTTTTTTTTTTCTGCTGGTTAGGAGATTCTTACTGTACATTCATTAGATGGTAAGAGAAAGTTATAATTATTTTATTATTACTGTTATTATTATTATTATTATTATTATTATTATCATTATCATTATCATTATTATATTATTTATATCTTTATTGACATTGCATCCACACGGTTGGTAAATTATAAGTGAAATATTAGTTTATTACATATGCACACCTTAAAGTTTTTGAGCAAGATCTTTTCAGGGTGGAGCTCGATCACAACATCATTTGAGCCACGTTTTGAAGTATTGCTCTAAAACAAAATTGTTAATGCTATTAATGGAAAATTTGTTATCTAAGATTTACCATTACATACACTTTATCACGAAGAGACTTCGCAAAAAGCTTAAGTGAACGTTTGTGGTAGGACTTAAATGTTAATCCAACAATCACTTTTCATACGTGAAAGTAAAGGGGGTAGGGTAAGTTTCTAAAGAGACTGTGGTGTTGCTTCGGTGAGGGGTATAACAAGATAAATGGTGCAATAAACTGAGTTGATCATGTAAATTGGCCACCGCAGAGTATTTAACGCTGACGTTTTGAGCGTTGGTCCTTCTTCAGAGCAAATGGGGGAATTCTGGGTTGTGTTCGTTCTCTATGCATAAAAATAGAGCAACACTATTAGTGAAAACATGGTAACGAGAAAAAAAAAAACAAGAATAAATTGGCTAAATAAGAAGCGTTTGTTTATACCGCGGAGATCAAGAGTGCCCAGTTAAACCATATTAAGAGTTGAAGTCGCTTTACGCTCGACTGGATAAGGATCGTAAGAGCACGCAAAGTATTCGGCAAATATATTTGAAATTATACAATGTATCTTTCTCTACCTTACCTACATAATTTCTGTAACATGTGACAGTCCGCAACTATTATTTTCACTCGAGAGTACTCCTCTTCCGACCCGATTTTCTGCATGGCGACTTTCAGAGGACAGAGAAATTTCGAGCCAAAATATCAGTTGGAAGCTCTGGTGCTGTTCATTCTTGACGTGTTCTTGGTATCCCAGGTGTCTATAACATATTGCCTGTCAGACGTTATCATTGCATCAGAGTCCTGTGGATGAAAACTCCCGAAGAACGCCAACTTATTAAGGTGCAATTACTCATGTTTTGCTTTTGTTCACAAGGCAGGATTTGGAATAACAAAGCTGGCAGGAACTGGCTCCTGAAAACATGAACTGAAGTAATTATTTATGAAGATAGACTCGCCAAGATCTACCTTAAATCAAATTCAAATTTGGGTTGTTTTCTTTCCTTTCTGTGATCTAATGGTGACTTAATTGAAATGAAGCTAGCTATGAAGATTTCTAAACCTGTTTCTTGTCAGACTTGGCAAGTTAATTTTACTAGGTCAGCTACCATTTGTAACTTGTAAACAGTTTGGAAAGTGGTAACTTGAGACCTTCTAAAGAGAGAAAAGAACATAATCAGTAAATTGTATGAAAGTTACATTTAATGTAAACTGCCTTATCTCTTAAAATGAGTACATCTTTGCAGGGTCAGTGATGGTGGGATAACATGAAAGTGAAAAGGTTCTTTTCACCATGTAGCAGTCCCACCCTAGCTAGAATCCTACAAATGTTTTCCGATTTCAACTTTATAAGATGCTAGAAGTAGAGGGATTGATAACAAAATTTGAAATCTTATCTGTAAAATTTCAAATCTATTGACATACCAACACGTTATAAGATTGTTTATAACTTTTTGGCTTCTACGTCTTCCAGCGTGATTTCCTCCCCAGTTTTATAACATTCCAGTCGGAATAAAATAAAATTGGATGTATTCAGTCACGTATGACATTCACATTATATATGTTCAATGTCATTAACGTAACCATTGCCAAACATTGTGATGAAGTTAGACTGTCACAATGCTTAGTCTGAAAATAAACAGTTGTCTTCCAATTCGAAAATTGCGAATTGCCTTAATCTTTTCAGGGCGCTATCTATTCTTTCCAAAGCCACGCAGAGATGAAATTATTAAACTATTCGAGTGAATGTTAAACGTAATTAGCTAAGGAAGCCGTTTTTCGTTGTTAATAGGACGTAAAAACGTACAAAATGCCGTTGTGTTTTGGTGTTTAGGAAGGTAACTTGTTCCCTTAATAGCACCCTGAGGGTTCCGCGCGCGCTCTCGTTTTGACCTTTCCCGTCGCGTTACGATGTTTGAGAATTATGAAATACACTTTCTTGGGTAGCATAGATTTTTACTCATGACTCTTTTTTCCACGCCCCGTGCACTATTCAAATGTTACTAAGGCTTAAATTGCTCTCCTTACCTACAGCAACGATAACACCATTACTTGTGGCAACAGCCGTGAGACCTACAGCGTCAATTGCCATGACACTTACGAAGTACTTTTCGGCCATCGTCAGAGATAAACCAGTGTGGATTATACTTTTTGCGGTCTCAGCAGATGTCCAGGGAACAATAGCCCTTCCACAGCTGTCTGTTATGTTGTACCTATATTCTACAATTCCACTACCTTTTGTGCCATCCGTGAAACCATGCCAATTTGCTGCAATCATGGTAGAATCAACTTGGTAAGACACATCTCCAGAGCTTCCGTCGTTGACAGTCCCTGCTTGAGGTGCGTCACGATCAATTAGTACACAGTCTGAGGACCGTTCAGAGTACAATATGGCTTTGTTGTAGCCTCTTACAACAGCGCAGTACTTTTCTCCAGAAACAAGCTTAAGGTTCTTTGCAGTTCCAGATCGATTGAAACCAGTAAAGGTAAATTGTGTTATGAAGCCGACGTTGAGATGATATACTGCCCAAGTGTATTTCAAGATGAATGAGTGTATATCTAGGAAGGGTTCCCAATTTGCACTGAAGGTATTGATCCACGTTGCATATTTAGCATCAGATCCGGTTTGACTTCCATCATAAATCTTAGCTATGATTGGGTGGCTGGTGTCAATTAGAACACCATCACTAGCTGCAGTCGTACTCAAGCCAACACCATCAGTTGCATTAACAATTACAAAGTACCTAGTGTTATTTCTCAGGAGCAAGCCCCCTTTGGAAAAACTTGTAGCGTTCCCTACAGATGTCCAGTCCAGAAACACGCTTCCGTTCTCGGTCACAACCTTGTATTTGTAGCCTACAATACCACTTCCATTTTTACCGTCGGAGAAGCCATACCAGTTGGCTGCTATCAAGGTGGTATTCGATTGGTAGTCTACATCACTTAGGGATCCATCGTTGACTGTGCCAGCTTGAGGAACATTACGGTCAATTAATACGCAATTTGATGTAGTTTCGGTATAGAGACCAGCCTTATTATATCCTCTTACAACTGCGCAGTATGTCTGTCCTGAAAATAGTTTCAGTCCTGTTGTATTCGCAATGCAGCTTAGTCCGATTTCTAAGAAGGAAGTTATATAACCAGTGTTCATCTCTTTCACCGCCCAGGCATATTTTAGTATAGAAGACTGTACATCAGTGAAAGGTTCCCAGTTGGCACTGAACGTGTCTGTCCATGATTCATATTTTGTATCTGAACCGAGGTGATCTCCGTCGTAGATTTTTCCTGCTTGCGGAGGACTTGTGTCAACTAGAACCCCATCACTGGTCGCTCTAGAGCTTAGACCAACGGCATCTGTGGCTTTAATGGTGACGAAGTACGTGGTGTTACTACTTAGGGACAAGCAGTTGGTAGTTATGTTTTTCGCATTTCCAACATTTGTCCAAGGAACCACGATGTTTCCATCCCCATTTGATACTTTGTACTCATACTTAACAATTCCACTTCCTCTGATTCCATCGGTGAAACCATTCCAGTTTGCTGCTATGGTGGTATCGTCTGACTGGTAATCTAAGTCACCACCATGCCCGTCATTGACAGTACTCGCTCGTGGAGGATCGTGATCTATGAGCACGCAGTCTGACATGGCTTCTGTAAATAAACCAGCTTGGTTGTAGCCTCTAACAACCGCACAGTAATGTTCTCCAGAAACTAAATCTAGCTTACCTACTGTTGCCGAGCGGAAAAGTTCGGTGGAGCTAAAAGAGGAGACGTAAGTACCGTTCAGTAGCTGTACGGCCCACGAGTACTTGAACAATGGAGATTGTGCATCCGTAAAAGGTTCCCAGTTCGCGCTGAATGTGTCATTCCATGAGGCAAACCTCATGTCTAAGCCTGGATTACTACCATCATTAACCTGTCCTTTCAGTGGATGGCTGGTGTCAACAAGGACTCCATCACTGGTTGCATTGATGCTTAGGCCCACAGCATCAATCGCACTTATTGTAACAAAGTATTTCAAATTACCTTTCAAGGACTGACCAGACAGGATGAAGTTTGTTGCATTCCCTGCTGATGTCCAGTTTAAAATGGTGTTTCCATTCTCTTGTGTAATCTTGTACTTATACTCTTTAATTCCACTTCCTCTGTTTCCATCTGTGAAACCATTCCAGTTTGCTGTCAGCATGGTGTCGTTTGACTGGTAGTCTATATCATCGAAGCTTCCATCGTTAACGTTGCCGGCCAGGGGAGCGTCGTAGTCTATCAACACCCAATCAGAAGTGGCTTCAGTGTAAAGACCAGCGTTGTTGTAGCCTCTCACGACTGCACAGTATTTTTCTCCGGAGATTAGGGCTAATTCACTAAATGTGGCACTTCGATTGAGAGCGTTGTCCCTATAAGCAGTGCTAAGCTGGTTACCTTGCTTTTTAATTGCGCATGTGTATCGCCACATAGTCGTGTGAGGATCATTGAATGGATTCCAATTTGTGTAAAACTTCTTTCTCCAGGTGGCGTATTTGACATTATTATCAGTTCCTGCGAAGACTTTTCCTGCTACAGGTGGTGTGTTGTCAAAAATTATTCCATTGCTCTTAACTTCTCCATAAAGTCCTGCTTTCGTGTAGGCACGGACGACAAATTGGACTTTTGAGCCATCTGTTATATTGCTAATTCTGATGTCCATATGAGTACTCAGGTTCGCGCTAAAGAAAGTGGTTAACTCTGTGTTCTGAGAACTCCCATATGAGGTAAGAAGAACCTTCCAATCGTAGTTGTCAATACCATTTCTGGTTTGAAATCCTCCCCAGTTAACTTGGAAAAGCTTAGAAGATTGATAATCCAAGTCATCCGCTTCCCCATCGTGAACCCATCCATGTGTGGGTTTTGAAGTGTCGACGATTACAGCCGAACTGCATTCACGATGTTGTATTTTGTCCCTCAAGTCAGATGCAGCAATGGAAATTTTGTAGCTTTTACCATCTTGCAAGGTCAACCCTGATAAAGTTTGCAAGTTGTTGGTGCTTTGTATGATACCGTTTGCGAGTGAAGAACCGGAGCAACTGGACGCTCCTGGCAGAAGAAACCATCTCAGATTCATTTTTCCACACGATACATTGAAACCAGAGATTCTAATGAAAAGTTTATCGGTGACATGCTGGTAGAAAATTGTGTTGTGGAAATTCTGGTCAACGATTTTCACAGTGCCAGTCGTAACGGTAACTGAATCAACTACAAAGGCAGCACAAATCCCAAGCCTGCCGTCACACCTATGGAGGTAAAGATTTATAAGTGTAATAAGATATTAATGTTGTAGGTGCTTAAATTAGTGCATAGAGGATTGTGCGTTTAAATAGGCTATTTCTTTTTATTTCGTTTCTTCTCTACGAGCAGATCGAAACTTAAACTCACTTTATCAGACCAAACGCTGCTGCAGTGTACTATCTAGATGTTTTAACTTTCAACCGTCATTGGAGCAGAGCGTATATTTCGATTATTGTTCAAGAAATTACTCTAATTCACCGTTGTCTCCAGAAAGTGTTGAAGATAACTAATCTTGTGTGACACGAATGTTACGTGTGCCTTCTATATTGCACGTACACAAACTTTTTTGTTTTCATGCAATCGGCAGTCTCAAACTGCTTGGAGGCCAAGGGAGAATTCGTTGTCCACATGTTTGATGAAGTGATGAGACTGAAGTACTCACTTTTCTGTTTGATCACACATGTCATTAGCAGATCGACATACTGTCCCTTTTGTCCTCATGATATCTCTACAACTACCATCTCCAACACATTCAGATGTTCTAATGCAGCTTGAGGATGGGTAAGACGATTGGCAGCTGTAACTCTGTCCTTTGCAACTAACGAAATGAAGAGAAAAGGTAAATCCATACGGAACTATCTTGATGAAAGATAGAGACAGATGATTTGACACATCAGAGTCTTAGCAATAAGTGATTTCTGTGAAATGAGAACCATGCCATGATGGGAACTAGAAATAAAACGCGGCTGGTGAACAAGGCAAGATCAACACCCACAAATTCCTGCAACACGTGTATTAAGGAGGCAATGGCAACTAAGAGACTTAAACAGAATACCAAAAGTCTGCTCAACCTTTACTGGTGTGAAGAGTTTTAAAATAATTTTGTAAGCATTTTTTATCGAAGAATATCTCGTGGAGTTTTCAATAAGGTACAAAACAGTTGTTGCTTCCTCTCTCAGCACAATGCATGAGCATGGGGAAAATTCAGTCTCGATGGGTATAATTTTTTTATGCAATGCTTGGCAGAGGATACCCATCGTTTGCGAAATAGTTCTCATACTATATTTCCACAAATTGCATAACAAGCTGCTCTACGGTGCACCTTGTTCAGTCTATCTATCTATTTTTTTTTTTACAAGTAGGCAAAGGAGAGCAGAGGTCTAATTTCGTTCCCGCCCTGAATCTCGACTTGGGAGTAAATAGCAAGTTTGTCAACAGACTTCCCTTAAGTGGTTAGAATAGCGACGATGGATGGGTGTGGTGTCTTGCACCTTCACCGTGGTCCCTCGAAACGATTATTTTTTAAAATAGTTACCTTCCTGCGTTACACACGTCCCTTTTGGTACACTTGTCTTTGTCGTCACAATAAGCGCCGTTGCGATTAGACCATGTGCTGCTAGCACGGGCTGTCACATCTAACAGATCACACCACTCGCACGGGTTTGATGGATTAAGGATGTGATGGTCATAGTCGCGGCCTGAAATTTAAAATAAGATTTATTACTATCAAAATCTTTGTTATTATTCATAAAGGACTTACTTAGCGTTTCAGAGCTATTCCGATCTATTCCGATCATGTTTTATACCGTCAACAACGCCGTCGTCACAGCCGTAATCGCCTTAAACATTATCAATATCTCAGGCATAGATTGGATAGGTATGAATAAATTATGGTTGCAGTGGAAAACATCTTAGTTGTGTGGATATAACATTTCATTGCATTGACTTCGTATGGAAATTGATGTTGCTTGGCTAAGCAAAGCAAGTAATCTAAAGAAGATTGTGGATGAAAAAAAATATATATAAAAACTAGAAATGAAGCAACGATTCACCATTATGCACGTAGGAGTATGTTGGATGTACTGAAAGAATAAAAAGTAAAGGATTGTCTCGAACGTTTATACTTTGTATTCTATGACTAAGAAAACTTTTGGATTTAGCGTTTGCGACTTTCCACACTATCCGCATTGCGCCTGGACACCGTTTTCATGACCTTAAAAAGCCTGGTAAAAAAGAAAATTCTGAGCACGATCAGTTTTTAAACGGGAGAAGAGAAGACTCCATTTCTTGAAAGACTGGTGCTCTGAACACAAAGCCAAGCTGTTTCCTTTTCGTCTTTTGAACTTCTTTACGTTCTTATGGTAAAAAAAAAAGGACTCACCGTTGATTTTACATTTGCATTTGCCGTTGGAAAATCCATACCCAGTTTTCAGACCACAACTGTTCCCATTACAGTTCTGACATATGGAGTTACAGGTGAGAGGTGTACCCTTACATTGGCCATTGCTACACTTGTCACGTCGAGTACATATGTTACCATCATCGCAAGCTGCCCCATCATTATCGGACCAAGTGCTTACGCTTTTACTGGTGTCACATTTCTGAAATACAACACTTTAAGTTCTCTACGATCACATCAAATTTAATACTTTTAATCAATAGATATAGGAAGTTAGGTCTTAGCACCAGCAACCCTAGAAAGTAGAACTTCTTACATCGTGGATGAGTCTAGGTCAAACTAGAATTTGCTGGAATTTTGTGTACGGAACAAGAAGAAAAAGGTTTGCTCTCGGAAAACTGTTCTCGGAGCAGATGTCCGCGGACAAATATACATGTATATTTTCGGGCCAGATGGAGGCTATTGTTTATTCAACATTACCTGACATGGACGCCCCGACCTTGAATTTCCATCGCTAACACATGTTTTCGTCCCTCTTTCAAAGATTACGCAGTATCCTGATTTCGTTCGGCAGACATCATTGTAACACTCTTCACAAGGCGACAAGCAGTTGAATGGTGTACCAATGCATTTTCCAGCAGAGCAGCGATCATTTTTGGTGCATGCATTGCCATCATCGCATGACAAGGCATTATCGTTTGTCCATGATGTCTTTCTGGAACTATCACATTTCTACAGGAAAGTCATTTGAAATCAGTAATGCAATGTGTTAATTGAATATTTCTCAGCAGGTTTATTACAGACCCAGAGCATAATTTTCATAACGTTATTTGAACACACGGGCAAGATGCAATCATAACTTATCATGTCCGGGATACGAACAAAATTGGGATTTTGCTACATGGGCTATTAAATCAATTTTTTTTCAACGTTCAACAGATGGTAAATTGATGGAAAGAGACGAGTGGCGTTAACTTTTCAATAGTGTCCTGAATTGAAAAAAATCAGCCATGTTACCTATAAAACATTCATTCATTGAGTAGTGAGATGGTTATTATTCTCACCTGACAGGGATTGCCTGGATTGATGTATTTGAAAGGATAACATTTGTTGTTTATTTTACACTGCTCCAAATTACATGTTCCTCCTGATGGGGTATAACAAGGATTGCAGCTGCAGATGTAGCCCCCATTGTTCAAGTCGGTGCAAATGTGATGACATGGTTTCAGGTTCACGCAGACCTCTAAGAGTGTGGAAGGAAATGGCGATGGAAGAAGGGTTATCTCATAAAATGTGACGAAGATAGCAGTTATGATGACTAAACTCTATAATCCTTCTTTCAAATCTGTCTCGGACCCTATACCTTTTTGCTTACTTTTAAATTAGAAACTTAATTCCTCAATTTATTTTGTGTACATTAAAACAATTTAAATTTTCACCAGGTAAACATTTGTGGCGCTCTTACCATCTACAGTCCTAGTTGTAAGATCAGAATGCTTTGAACAAGTAATTAAGCAATTATTTTTGGAAAAATGCGACTACTGACCCTTAAAGGATCTTTTACTGAAAAGTCTTTAATGGCTGCATCTGTCATCGAAACTATCATTTTGCGAGAATAAGAGGGAATGGGGCATACATAAACATCATTAGTAATGCTATATTAATGGTAATGAAACAAAGAGTTTTGTTCGTATTAGAGAAAGGTTTGTCTGCGCATAGATTGACATCTTATGGGTTCAGTGTAAATTTACTAGCTTTCCATGGCAAATGGTGCAATCTGATTGGCTACGCTACACAACAGATTATAATCACTTGACCACTAGTACATTTGTATTTAAACAAGTAGATTATTCAATCTCGATTATATCCATCATAGTTGATTCGGGCTTCATTCACATCAGCTATCACACGATAGAAATTTCGAATTTATAGTCCAATATCTGATAAAGTTGTCGCAAATGCGCATATATTATTGGTAACCCTGAAGGGGAATAGCTCTCTGGCCAAGGATAATAGCACTATCCATGTGAGCATAATTATTGTTACGTACGAGGTGGCCTCAGCTATACGTCTGGTGGTTTCTAGAGGTCACCTCGCGGTATATTAAACTCTCGATAAGTTGTTAGTAAATTAGGGGAAAAAGGGAAAATGGCAAATAAACAAATAAGGTTATAGTAGTTTCTTTGCATCGAGTTAAATATTCCGCAAGTAAAGAGAGGGTCTAAGTCGGCCTTCTATAATAGAAGTAATCGTTAAAAAGAACCATATGTCTTGATTTAAACGGTCTTGGAAATTAAAATAGATAAATAAATAGTAAAAAAGTAAAAGAAATAAATGATTATAGTAATAATAATAGTAATAATAATAGTAATAATTATTTTTTTAACAATACATATTTTATTCGCTCTAATCATCAAATATATTTACAAACAAATTAAGATAAAATCCTTAAAAATCGAAAAATACATAAAAATGTCGACTAACAAAAGATCTAAAAAAAACTAACTGGTGCACGCTTCGTTTACTTGTTGAACTTTAAGGAAGGAGAGAAAAAAAAAAAAAAAAAAAGAAAGAAATTGACAATAGTACCAAAAGTGAGGAATATTAAAATATTTGATAGTGATAATAGCAGTAATCCTATTGATAAGATCCTAACAAATGGCAGCCTCTGATCTTTTAATTAGTAAAATCCAATTTGGGCCTTCAAATTGTTCTAGATCCTCTCAGGCAGATTAGGGCCGATCTTAATCATGCAAACGAAGTTTCTGCCCTAATCCTGATAGGATTTTGCCCAGATAGTAACAATAAAAGTAATAATAATAGTAATAGTAATAATAATAATGATTAAAAATAACTTTCTTCAAAACTTAAAACTTTACAATAACTTCGCGTGGGTAATGGTTTTTCCTCTCGTACATTTCCAAATTAATTGACACGGAACACATCTGTTCAATTCGGTTCTCTAGGATCAGACTCGTATCAGACCCAAACTAACTTTGATAACAAAAACGACCTACATACAAAAATTTCGAAAACGTGCATCGAAATTATCCTTATAAAAGTAAATTACATTTAAAAAAATATATGAAAAGGGAAATGACACTCCTACTCTAAAAGACTATAAAAACAAATTTTAAAAATGTCTAACCTATATTTGCCATAGCATTGTCAATTTAAAAATAACAATAATAATGATAATGATAATAAAAGAATACCCCCGACCTACTGAGCTTTCTTTTTTCGCTCTCCTACGGATTACACTGTAACAACTGTAAAGTAAGAACCAAATTAGTTATTTGTACTCACCCGAGCATTTGTATGTGTTGCAGAGTTTGGTTTCTTTAGGTTGCCCAGAACAATCACTACCACCACCACTGGGAGGTGGATCTGTACAACTTCGTGTGCGGTGTTGTGTGCCAGTATTACAGAGTTGGCTGCACTGACTCCATCGACCCCAATCAGTCCAACTGCCATTAATGACTTTAAAAAGGAAAAATGCATAAATAGATACATAACTAAATTACAAAGTAAATGTGTAAGGGAGCTAATATATCAACAGGTAAGTGCAGTGTTTTCGGGGTGTTGCTGTTTTGATTTAGTTGTTGATGTTTTTTTGTTTTATTCTTTTTTGGGCGACAGATGTTACTTTGGCAACCTTTTTCAAGAGGCTCTCCCCCCCCTCCAAATAATAGGGGTCTTTACTAACTTCATGCCTGATGCACTGGCAAAATGATTTTTGTCGGTGAATTGAAGCGGTATTAATCGCTCGCCAATCGATCGCCAAAATGGCGGGAATTCCCGTGTAAAGTTGAGCTGCCTGAAGAGCTCATTAGACAAAAATACAAAACAACTTCAAATCGTTTTCTTTGAGGGCCTTGTTTGAGGATGAAATCAGCTTTGTTTGCTGAAGCGTTAGTCGGACGGAGAGGTAAACTGTCAGTCGCTCGGTAAAACCAAAGTAAAACTTCGGCGACCTACTATCCCTGTGTTTACATTTGAGCTTTTACCAAGGTAAAAATTTACTAAGGTCAAGTTACTTGACCTTGGTACATTCGTCCAGTGTTTACACTAGCTCAAATAACTCAAGTTGATCTGTCAACACTCCCGCTATCTGCATATACGTGGATATTGTGAATATGCAGCATCCTCCCTGGTGGGAAAATACCACGACCATTATTACACAACGAAGGATAGAAGTTTGTCCAATCGCTCTCTGACTTCTCTGTTATCTGCCATGATAGCAACGCTTGGCCGAAAACGTGGCAGTCGCACGATCTGCTCACCGCGGGATGTGACATATTACACCGCCACAAGCGGATATATGTCATCTTGACCTTGGTTGCCAACTCTCTAACCATGCCTGATCACAGGGTAATTACAACTTTTACCTTGGTTAAACTTCTTTTGTCTTTTGCAGCATTTACCAAAGTATCAGTTAGCGTTTACACACGGAAAATGTTTACCTAGGTAAGTAAACTCTCGTACCTCAGTAAACCGTTCAAGTCTAAACACGGCAGATATGTCATAAGAGCACACGCGTAACTGGTATTTGGGATGTGGTGTTTCAAAACTGGTTCATGTTGCATCGTTTAGCTGCGGATATTGGAGTCGGGCAAAGGGCTGTTCAAAAATTAGATGAAGTAAAACATTTGTGAAGCCGCGTGATGTTCTGATGGATGCTTCTCTTTTCTCGCGGTACGTTACCCGTTAAAGGAATCCTTTTTTATTTTCCATTTTCTTTTTCGTTAACGGTTACGCTAACGGTTCTCGCATGGGACGCGCTTCCGCGAGCTATTTCTCAAACAGCCAAAGTCTCGTTAAAACGGTTATTATTATCATTGTTGTCGAGCATTTTGGTGCATTTTGTACACTGCGAGCAGAGGCCCTTTGATCTTCCTAGATTAGTCGGGAAGAGAAAGGAGCCTCTGTACGCCGCCTCGACTTCCCTGTGGAGCCGCTCTTCGACCGAAGCGGATGAGTCAGTCCGGTTGGAAGCCAGTTTTCCCTTCTTCGGCTCAGTGCGCATACGTTTTGTTAGAAATTTCTGACTAAATAGGCGCCCACAGTTCATTGTTTACGCTCATGACTTTCACAAAATGGCGGCAGTTTCTCTTCCGAAGGATGTGTTTGATAAAGCTGTGAGAAGTGCTCTCGATAAGGTAAATACTCGTGGAATAGATGCTCTTACTAAACATCAGTCAAAGGCATTGCTTAATTTCCTGTGCGGTAAATATACGTTTGTCTGTTTGCCTACCGGTCATGGCAAGTCGCTAATTTACCAACTCTGCCCTCTTGTTGTGAAAGAACTTTCTTTACTTGGAATGAAACAAAGTGAATAGTTAATTGCTAACGGAATCGAGGCTAAGCAAGGCTCGGTTACATGAATTTAACGCATGCTCAACAGGGAAAGTCCAGGCGGCGAGCAGAGGCTCCTTTCTCTTCCCGACTAATCTAGGAAGATCAAAGTGCCTCTGCTCGCGGGTACGCATTTTGCGGACTAAAATGAAAAATATCGCATTTCAGCCCACTGATACAAGTCAATGAAAAGTTATAGTAAAAAAATCCTCCGTTGAAAGCAGCCAATTAAAATCAAGAAGTAATAGCAATGTTCTTGCCCTCCTTCTTTAGCCGTTTAACGAGATAGAGGAAAGCAGGTTGTCCTAAGTGGTCAAATATGACATAAAAATTGGATGAATTGAAAGGCCAATCTTTGAGTGTTTTTTTTCCCCTTTTTTTCATGTGTTGTCAAACAAAAAACCCCACCGATTGGGCACTTAATGATCGCTTAAAGTAGCTGAAACAATAGAGAAGAACAATCAAATGTACACACGTCAGTACTTCAACCGGTAACCGGTCGTTTCGCCAACGCGTCAATTCGCCAACGAACACTTCGCCAACGTCTAATGTCAGTTGGCTAACGCTTATATAAAAATTAAACTTTGATGTATTCACGGGTGTTCGTAGGTTAGCCTCGTTTGAAATTGTTTGTTTCACTCTCCCAAATCTCTCCCCACACACGGCAACACAATCCGTTAATCGATCGATGGCCGATCAAGTTTAAAAAATAACTCGAAAACCATCCGCCGCTTTTACCCAATAGAGTATGAACCTCGTGTAAAATCTTGCGTAGTTAAATAGCTATTGACTCTAAATATATTTGTTTGATTACGTCAACCTGTACGTTATCAATGATTATCCACGTTTTTCTTTTCTTATCAGCCTTTTGACATGACTAAGTCATCAAGCAGTTAGGTACAGATTTGATAAGGCTATTAAATCTGAAAACTAACATATGTTCTGTTTTTGTGCTTCCCTCGGTTAGCGAAGTATCATGGTCAAAGTCATGTCTTATCTATCCAATAGAAGCATTCCTCTTTCGAACTAACTTACATTTAAGTGGGTCGGAAAAATAGATGTTTTTAAGCGATTTTCGGCTGTCACTAGCTAAGCGACTTCAACTGATCGCTCGTGAAAACGCAGCCACACTATAGGAATGAATGAAATGAATGAAAGACTTAATTTAAGTGTCTATGTTTTCAGCTATAAGCTAATGGGGGACACTAAAAAATTTAAAAGTCAAATACATTTACATATGTAGATAGTAGTTATTTACAGTAGATAATTAAAAAGATTATAAAGTTATTTAGTTAAGTTTTAAATTTCAACGAGAGTTGAAAGGTCGACTTTTCTTTTGTTCTTCTTGAACGAATTTAGAGTTTCTATCGTTCTTATAAGGTGTCTTGGTAACTTCGACCAGATGAGAGGTCCCATATATTTAATAGAATTCCTACCAAATCTTCCAGTTTCGAATCTTGGCAGTTCGAAGTCACTGTTCCGTAAATTATACTGAGTGTTCTTTATATTAAATAAGTCAGAAATATTCTCGGGTACGAGACTGTGCTTAACTTTAAACATCAAAGTGGCAATGTCTTGTAGGCGCCGATTGTACAACGTCGGTAGTTTGGCGCGACTTAGCAGTTCTTGATAGGACGCTGATCTAGTTTTGTACACCGCCCTAAGTGCTCGCTCCTGAATCCGCTCAAGGTTTCTCCGATCCGATGCATTACAAAAGTGCCATACTAGATGACAGTAGGTTAGATGGGGCAGAATAGCGCTTTATACTAATGACGTCATGAAATTTTAGACCCCCCGCGTGACTCAGACAAACAAACTCCACTTCTTTGAGAGCTACAAGGGAAATGGCGAGTAGTTCGCTTATTCCCTTACAGTTCTGACCGAAGAGGACGGCGTTTCTGGCTCCAAATTTGAAAGAGAACCGGAAGAATACACTGTAGACCAGCTAAAACGGTGGTTAAAATGTAGGGGCTTAAAATTAAGCGGTAAACGAGAAGATCTTGTACAGACTGTGTGAGATGCGGGAATTATCACACCCTTGATCCGGCAATCGATCATGGAAAATGGTTTGCTGCCAAAGTTTTTCAAGAAAATTCTGATGTAAACAATGTAAAAAGGGGGTTGACAGGCCTACACGACTCCCCAGCGCGTGTTTAGAATAGCCTATTCAAAGTTTGGCTCTCACGAGCATGTTTTTGAGCGATCGCCCTCTTGTAAGATACGAGCGGCGGATTTTTGTATATTTCGCTCAATACTGATTGTGTTTCTATTAAATGCCAGTTCATGTAGTTTATGTAGTTAATGTTCAGGCAGTTGTCATTGAATAATTTCTGTTTCTTTGACGCTGAATTTTCTCTTTCTTTCGGTGCTTTCCTCTAAGGAGCATGTGCTCAACTTACTTGCGCTGGTCTTAGATTTGCCTTTAGTGGATCGGGAAATTCGGCTGTTGGACCTTTTCCGCCGGGCCAGTGAAGAGCACAAATATAACTTAAGTGTTTCTTGTTATGTTTTTCTCCGTAAAAAACTCATGCGAACAAGCCACCAGCCAACGCTTGCACTTTGCCATGTCTCGCGAAGGTTTTGGGAAAGGAATGAATACTTTCTTCCCTAATTCCTTTCACTCTTTGAGTGATTTTGGCCATTTATCTGCATATCTTGAGTCTGTCTTACACTCACCCCAACAACAGTGTTTGGTACTAACCATGCCCCTTCCTTTCAGAACGCCAAGTCATTTTTTGACGAAATTTTCCGTCGTTTTGTTTTAATTTTAGAGCTCTCGCTCATACATTTCCTTAAGCTGGTCGCAATGTTTGTCTGAGTTTGTGCGGGGGGTCTCATAGGTTATCACGTAACAAAATCTATTTTTAGTAATAGTATAAAGCGCTATTGAATACCTGTAAAATGATAGTTTAGCATTACAGGGTATCAAATTGCGTAGCCACATTAGGACCCCTACTTTTTGAGTGGCCTTAGAGCATAGATCACTGATATGACTAGTAAGACTCAATTTTAAAATCGATTAATTGATGGCCTGGCGCGCGTCTGCCGTTTAAGAAATATCGCGATAAATGTTGTCTTTACATTTTGAGCTTTTACCGAGGTAAAATAGTTACTAAGGGCAAGTAACTTTAACCTTGGTACATTCGTCCAGCGTTTATACTGGTTCAAATAATTCAAGTGCGTCTGACAACACTCGCGGCCGCTGCATTATCAACGTCATGAAATCGAAGCAGTGGGAAATTCTAAAAACATGCTCGCTTCAGGAAGAAAAGTAATAGCTTTCGTGGCCATTGCTTTTTATTTCTTTATTCGTGAGTCGCAAACAGAAACGTCACGTTTCACAAGCTGTTAATGTTACAAAACCTTAAACGGTCGAAGCGAAAACAGGTGGTTTTACTTGAAATTACTTTAAAAGATATGAGGCAGGCGAGACGTGCGTGGGCATGGCCGCGAAATCAGTTTCGGTTCTGGTTCGAGAGCCTCTTGCAAGGCGATTTCGTTGGTGGAGAAAAAATTCACGCGCACTTTTGAGTTGGCCCGAAGTTGGCGAAGAGAGACACGAGACTACACCGATCTATCCCCTGGCCTGTAAACAAGCGAGAAGCGGTAGCGTTATGTCGCCTATGGCTACAATTTAGCATTGGAAAGCGTACTGTTATGCTGATAACCCACGCCTTTTTGTCAAGCAATTACCAAAAAAAAAAAAAACACTTACCGGTGCTGTTCATGGAGATGCACGTATTAGAAGTAAAAAAAAGTCTGGGTTACTGGCGTCAGGCCAGTAACCCATACAGCCTAAGCGACGAAATATTAGTACTCTCCCTTCCCCCTGGATGGGATGCTAGTCCATCACATGGTTTCTCCCCGTTTTAAATCCGCTTCCACCCATTTACACACCTCTAGGATGTGTAGGGCACCGTGACCATCAGGCCGCCACGCTCTTCCAGCCGGAATCATTGCAGAAGATTAAGCAAATGCAATATTTCCAATTATTTTAATAGTTCAATTGTAAAAAGCTCCGAACTATTACAAATTAATACTCTATCTTATATAATTATTACCACACATTGGGAGCTTTCAAAGCAGCTACCATTAAGACCAGCCGTCTTCAGTTAAAATTGAGAGATCGTCAGTTACTCGACACCTTTTCGCGTCTATTATAAATACCTTGAATATATAACTTTAAATATATATCTTGTACTGATGGATTCTTCTAAACAAGGTTTATATTCAAAGGTATAAATTCAAGGTATTTATAATAGACGCGAAAAGGTGTCGAGTAACCGACGATCTCTCAATTTTAACTGTAGACGGCTGGTCTTCATGGTAGCTGCTTGCTCCCAATGTGTGGTTAATAATTATTTGAGGTAGAGTATTAATTTGTAATAGTTCGGAGATTTTTAAACTAATTGGAAATATTGCATTTGTTTAATCTTCTGCAATTGTTCCGGCTGGAAAAGCGTCCAGGCCTAATGGTCATGGCGCCCTGGCTAGAAATCCTATAGGTGTGTAAATGGGTGGAGGCGAATTTAAAACGGGGAGTAACCATGTGATGGACTAGCATCCCATCCAGGGGGAAGGGAAAGTAGAAATGTTTCGTCACTTAGGCTGTATGGGCTACTGGCCTGACGCAGACTTTTTTTAATTCTAATGCGTGCATCTCCATGAACAGTGCCGGTGAGTGTTTTTTTTTTCGGGACCCTCAGTGACAATTTTCGTATTAAATTCTTTAATTAAGTTCTGAATTTATCATTAATTTTTAATCATCAATGTTCTTATTTATTTATTCATTTACTTTTATTTATTTATTTTTTAATTTGTTATGTTTCGGTCATTCCGGGAATTCCGGGTATTCCGAGTATTCCGGTTCCGGTTCCGAATTCTGGCATTCCTTATTTTCCGAACTACCTATCAGTACTTCAAACCGCACGTCATCAATGATTGCTCATGTTTCTCTTTTCGTAACAGCCTCTTGACATAGTTAAGTCAACTTAGTCCAACATGAACTTTGATATGTGACTTCAAAAAAAGAATGTTTGATTAGCGTCGATAGAGAGGGTGCGGTCTTTACTGCTTTATTGCCCAGTTATAGTTAATCTGTTCATTGTTGTAGAATTTACAGTGAAAATATCAAGAGGTATTAGATTGAAAATGAACAAAAGGCAAATGCTATTTATGTCTCCTTCCTTTGGTATAGTGTTAATTTGTCACAAACTAAAGGGAGACAGGCTCATACATGTAGCATCCGAAATTGATTGGGCAATAATCACAAGACTATCTGCCGACTTTCAAAACAACAGAATATTCTTCGAGTAAGATTTACCAGTTTTGATTGAAAACTATTAGGTCATGAGCGATCAATATGACGCGTGGCATTTTTCGCGCATTTGTCTTGTTTGTCTTTATCTTGCGTGGCCAAAATTTATCTCGAAACAAACTGGTCATGGTTTCTATTCATTACAGTCCTATTACAAACAAAGCTCAACTGTTGACTTTGAAATCGACCAAAATATCGATGTTGGTATAATTTTATACTTTTATACATTTCCGAAAAAAGATGGAGACAAATATTTCTTTGATTACATTATGTCCATTTTTTATCTACATTAACATCACATATAGGGAGAAAATTTATTTTAGCGTACGTAACGAACGTTTTGATGGTAATGTTATGTCTCGCAACCAAAATACTAAGGCTGTGTTGTGTATTTATCAATGCCCACAAAGGGATGATATTAGTTAACATACTTATACCCAAGAAAATAAATTCCCTTGATTTATTATTCCGACTCCCGAGGTTTAAGTTAAGCCCGCGAACTCAAGCTCTATTGTTTGATTTTTCCGAATCGCTAACTGTTGAATAATTTTGAAGTCATTAAGCAGTTAAGTCACTGTTCCAATTTAAGGAGCCACTTGTTACAGATTTGATAAGGCTGTCAAATTTGAAAGCTAACACACGTTTGGGTTTTTGTGCTTCCCTCGACTAACAAATCACAAGACGGCCTGATACGCCTCTCTTGCTTATGAAGAATCTCTAGCGTTCGGCTTAAGGACGAGTAATTACAGCTGCAGTCATTCAACGGAACAGAAGAAGGCAAGTTGCCCACGCCATCAAATATGACTTAAAAATTGAATAAATTAAAGGCCAATTTTTGAGCGTTTTTTTCTTTTTGTTATATATGGTCCAAAACCACCCGCTGTTTGGTTACTTTTAAAGCAATTAGATTTAGTTACCAGAAGAACCAGCGTAATAACATATTTAAGTCAACTGAGTGAAACATTTGATATGAGACCATCAAGTGTACTCTGCTGGAGAGAAGATTGAGGATGTAGAAACAATCCTGAACGACGTGGGAACCCGTACCTCTGAATGGTATCAACAAAACCTACTTAAGTGTAACCAAGATAAATTTCAAGGTATGAGTCTAGGACCAAGACACAAGAAAAAGAGAATGAACCTAAATATAAAGGACATTAACATAAAATCAAGTTCCGGGATTGATCTTTTGGGAGTGTCAATTGATGATGATTTGAACTTTACTAAGCATATCAATAATGTCTGTACTAAGGGGGCAATGAAAGTAGGAGTACTTATGAGGTTTAGGAATTTAATGCCTACTGAAGCTAAATTAAGAATTTTTAAAGCTTTTATTTTACCCCAAGTTACATATTGTCATATAGTATGGCACCATTGTCGCTCGTCAGACGAGAGAAAGCTTGAAAGGCTGCAGGAGCGTGCAATGAGGGCTATTTACTGTGACAGGGCTAGCACTTATGAAGCACTTCTAGATAAAGCAAGACTTCCAACGTTATGTAATCGCAAACTCCAGGACATGGCTATATTTATGTATAAAGTTAAGACTAAGTTAGTCCCACCATATATTTCTGAACTTTTTAGTTGCGGCATAAGTAGGTACAATCTTAGGAATGCAGACGATTTCTCCTTACCAAGGTACAACACGGTTACATACGGAAGACATAGCTTAAGGTACATGGGACCTTATATTTGGTCGAAGCTCCACAAGTCAATCAAAATGGCTAACTCTCTAACTGCATTTAAAAATCAAGTCAGAGTCCTTGACCTATCAAATGTTATATCGAAAAATAATTGTGAAAATTGTGAGTTATGTAAAACTTAATTTTATCAATTTTATATTGTTTGCATATAGTTTTTCTTCTTATTTTTATTATAATTATTAGTTTAGTCTAAGTAGTAGGTGTCCCCAGTTAGTTTTTACTTGTAAAAACTAGAACGATTGACACGTTAATAAAGTTATTCTTTCATTCACTTCAAAAAAGGAATGATTGATTTGCGTCGATTGAGAGGGCGCGGTCTTTATCGCATCATTACCCAGTTGTAGTTAATAATCTGATTGTTGTGGTAATAGATTAAAAACGAACAAAAGACAAATGCTATTTATGTCTCCTACCTTTGGAAATAGTTACTATGCTTCGGAATAGAGTTAATTTGTAACTGGGATAGTAAGTCAATGTGGAAAGACAGGGAATATTGAAGGATCGAACTAAAGTGGGACAGGCTCATTCATGAAGCATCCGAAATTGATTGGGCAATAATCACAAGACTATCAGCTGACTTTTATAACAATAGAATGTTCTTTGCGCAAGAGTCACAAGTTTTGATTGAAAACTAGTAGGACTTCAGCGATCAGTATAACGCGTGGCATTTTCTGTGCGTTCGTCTCACTTGTCTTCATTTTGTGTGCCCAAAATTTATCCCGACATAAACTCTTGTCCTGTTCTATTCATTACAATCCTATCGCAAACAAAGCTCTGGTGTTGACCTAGAAATCGGTCAAAATATCTTCATTAACAAAATTTCAAACTTTTATACTTTTCCAACCAGGGACGAGACATTATCCTTTATTAGATTGCAGTGCATCCACTTCTTACCTAAATCACGTTTACATGTACGGGGAAGATTTTTCTTAGCCAATGCTTTGATAGTAATGTTATGTCTGGCTTCCAAAATACTAAAACTTTTTTTTTTGTTGACTAAAATTTTGAGCCGCAGTCCCAAATTTAGTTAAAAGTGCCATTTTTTCAATTACAGTAAAAAGTTCGAGAAAAACGTAACACTTACGGACCAATATTTCATGTAAAGTGAAGGAAAATTTTGGTACCGTTAAGCTCGTATGAACTGCATCTAGCTAGCAAGGACTCACCTGGGCTTCCCACACCACCACTACTGCTACCACCACTACTGCTACCACCACTACTGCTACCACCACTACTGCCACCACCACAACAACCACCACTAGTAACGCCACCAGAAGGAACAGGCCACCAAGTTGGGTTTGCACCAACGTTTGCAGAGAAAAGTAACACAAGAAATAACCCGAGGAAGGTTGCTGGTTTCATCATGCTAGGAACATTGAAAATTCAGGGTCCTTTTTTACTGACCAACTGCTGGCTTATAATGGCCTTAGTGTTGCTTGTGACCCAAGAAGAAAATCAAAGTTAAGATGAAATCAGATCTCTTTAACTACTCTGCAAAAGCAGATTGGTGGCTTTGTATTTTCGCAAATATTGGAGTGTCATTCTTAATCAAGGAAATGCTTTTGGCTGTTTTTTTGTTTGTTTGTTTGTTTTACATAGTAAATGCCAAAAAATGTCAAATTCTGCTTAAAAGAAGCTGAAACGGCTATCTCTACATGTTTGACCATATATAGAAATTTAGGGGGGCACTTTGGCTCCTAACCAGTCTGTTATTTTGTACCACGTTACGCAAATGGCCCACTCAGAGTTGAGTGCAGGTGACACACCCCCAAAACTTAAAATGTAACGCACAAGCTACAGGCCTCGGTTGTTCGAAGGGTGAATAACACTATCCACTGGATAAATTCCCATTCGTTGGATAATGAAGTAAATTTTTTTATCATTTATCCGTAGTATAGCTATTTTTCTCTGGAATATTCATTTATCCATTTATCCATTTTTCAAGTGTCATACCGTCACTCATTAGACTAAAAAAATGACGTACACCTTTATTTTTCATAGGATGCCACACACCGCGGTTCCTTATTAGACTTCTTCCGCCGCCCATTAAATGATCGACTTAAATCTCGAAGAAATTCGAACAAGGCTGCCCTTATTTATTCCGTGCGAAATCAAAGTTAGAAATTTGTACGATTAATTCGGAACGAGGGAACTATGCAAAAGAAAAAGAAAAGTGAACCTAAGAAGCACTAATTAAAATGTCATGTTTTGTCAATGATCTCCACTGAGGTATTTTTTAAAATGAAAACTTAATTAAGCTTTTAGTAGTTTTGGTCATTTCCTGAGTCGTGCCATAAAATCAACAAGCTTGTCGTGTCATGCAAGAAAATAGTATGGTTTTGTATTCTTTTCTGTAATCAAATACCTGATGAAATTTGATGACCAAATAAGCATGTATTTCTCCCGGTTCTTATTCACATTTCTTTTAACTCTGTGCCGTCGATGAAATGACTACATCTTGAGGCAACTCTATTAACTTTGCACACAGTAAACGTGTAAAATGTAACTGTCCTAAAACTTCCCGCTCTTTCTATGCGTTGTGCTCAGTTTTAAAACACCTTATTATTGAATCGCCATGTCTTCCGGACCCTAATGTTTATCTTATCACGGTAAAATAATAGCCAGACTGCGCTTTAGCTAAGTAGTAATGCTCTGAGTAATTTGGTGCGAAATCAACTG
This sequence comes from Stylophora pistillata, assembly GCF_964205215.1. Classification (NCBI taxonomy): domain Eukaryota; kingdom Metazoa; phylum Cnidaria; class Anthozoa; order Scleractinia; family Pocilloporidae; genus Stylophora; species Stylophora pistillata. The sequence goes on along the minus strand of NC_142522.1, from coordinate 7,073,600 downwards.
AAAGTTACACATTTGCTCACGGCATGGCGAAATGTCGATGTTTCCGATGTTCAAATATGCAGCAGAGCTAGTTAATAAAAAAAAGTGACTAAAACTTGAAGCTACCGGAATGGCGCTGAGCTAAGCGTGACGATAAGTTTTCGCGCACAAACTGAACTCTCGCGGAAAGAACAACAATAATGGGGGAAACTAGCAAACTAAACTAAAAACACTAGACTTTCCCATAACGTAAACTAAGTTTTAAAGGTATGGGAAATTTGGTCCGAATTCAAATTTGCATACGTCATGGAAAAATTTTGATCTTACTGATGTTCAAATACGTAGCAGACGCCTGAAGGCGATTCCGTGGGATGCGCAGTTACAGAAAAATATCATGACTAGTCGGTTAGACCAGCCGAAGACATCACTGTAGAAAATTTTACTGTTGAAAAAACTGTGACCGTGTTTGTATTTGGGAATAGCGAGGAGTGGCAGCTCAAAAACCTTTGAGTTTTTCTGAAACAAACTGGAACTCGACCTACTGATCTCGTGTTTCGCATCGCTTATTCCCTCCAGTAAAAAACAATTTCCTTTTTCGCCGACAACGACCTCTCATCTTTGAAGACGTTTATTCTTAACCGCAGTAATTTTGATGATGCCGTAAATGGGCGAAAGCTCGGAAAACTAAACAATCGTAGCATACCTAGCTGGCCTCACTTGATTTACACGTCTGACTTTATGATAAATTCTATTGCCATATTTTTTCAGAATCCCTAACTTAAGGTTAAGAAATTAAGTCAATTAAGTTAAGCCCGCAAACCGTTAAACTCTCTTGTTTGATTTTTCCTAATAATTGATTTATTTGCGCCTAGATAAAATAAGTTTATGTCTCCTACTTTTGGTATAATGTGAAAACTAGGATACTAAGTCAATGTACTGAAAAGGCAAGGAGCACTGAAGGGTCAAACTAAAAGGGGATAGGCTTTTACATGTAGCATCCGAAATCGATTGAGTAATAATCACAAGACTATCTCGTGACTTTCATAAAAATTGAGTGTTTTTTGCAGAAGAGTCACAAGTTTTGATTAGAAATTAATGTCTTTAGCGATCAGTCTCCATCTTGCGTGGCAAAGATTTATCCTGGCACAAACTCGTGTATGGTTTCTATTCATTACAGCCCTCTTGCAAACAAATCTCAACTGTTGGCCCAGAATTGGATCAAAATATCGACATTGGTGTAGTTTTATACTTGTACTCATTTTTAATAAGGGAAGGAAACAAATATTTTTTAGATTGCAATGTGTCCATTTCTTATCTATATTACGTTCATATATAAGGGAAAGATTTCTTTTAGCGTACTTGACAAACGCTTTGATAGTAATGTTATGTCTGGCATTCAAAATACTAACGATGGACATGCAGTAAATAAAATTTCACGGTTTGTCAATAATTTCTACTGCTTCGGAGCAATTCTTTAAATGCAAACTTAATTAAGCTTTTAGTTTTTTGGGCATGTATCGAGTCGCGTAATCAATGATTACCCATGTTTTTGTTTTTGTTGTTGCGAACTGTGACAAACCATGTAAAATCAAACCTTTTAATCAAAATACCTTCACGAAGGCTTCGAGAAAACTAACCCTAAACTTAACAATTCTTAACGCAACATCAAGACCGTAAAATCGAGAAAACTGAACGAAATAGAGAGGTTTGAACTCGGTGGCCTTATGGCACATTACGAAGATGCGGTTAACGTACGTATGCGTACGAAATAACTTGCATAATTACTACATGGCCAAGTGCAGCCCAATTCGAGTTTTTTCCGAGAAATAATTTTATTATCTAATGGAGGCGGAAGAAATACAAGAAGGAACCACTACGTATGACATCCTGAGGGAAAGAAAGTAGTGTGAGTCATTTTCTTAGTCTTATGCGTAACTTTGTGACACATGTATACTCCGGCGTCAGGTTTATGAAGGGTGGATAACTCTATCCAATGGATAAAAAACTATCCAGCTGTTAAGTATTAAGAAAACACGCTATGCGTTATCCAACGGATAGCGTTATCCACCCATCGAACAACCGGGGTCTGCAGATTTTATGTTATATTTAAGTTTGGAGGTGTGTCGCCAACACTCAACTTTGATTGGTCCATTTGCGTAACGTAGTACAGAATAACAAGATAGGATTGGTTAGGAGCCAGTGACTCCCTAAACTTCTATATATGGTCAAATATGTAAAGAGGGTTGTTTCAGCTTCCTTTAAGCAGAATTAGACACTTTTTGGCAATTATTATATAAAAAGAAAAACAAACAAACAAACAAACAGACAAACAAACAGACCCAAACAAAAGCAGCTAATAACATTTCTTAGATTAAGAGTGAAACTCCCGTATTTGCGGAAATATTTAGGTTTCTATAAAGTCAACAAGCTTCTTTTGAAGAGTAGTTAAAAACAGGTTTGGTTTCATCTCAACTTTGATTTTCTACTTGGGCCAAGAGCAACACTAAGGTCAATATTAACCCGCAATTGGTCGATAAAAGAGGACTCGAAATTTTCAATGTTTCTAGCGTGATAACGAAGGACACTAGGAAACCAGCAGCCTTAATCTGGATATTTCTCGGGCTACTTTCCTCTGCTAAAGCTGGTGCAGACCCACATTTGTGTGAAATTTCTGATGTGACACCTGTCACTGGGAAAGTTCGGGATCTTGGATCAGTTGTGTCAGTGGAACAAAAATCCGATTTCGAAGTCAGGAACCGATAGGTAGCAATTGTAGTTGCGGAGTACCGCCTCAGATTGAAACAAAATCGTGCGTTCTAGGTGAGTCCTTGTTAGCTTTGCGAAGCTGAACACGGTGCAATTCATACGAGCTTAAATGGTACCAATATTGGCATGCACTTTATCACGACAAATTGGTAGATTAGTGTTGCATTCTCCTCTAACTTTTTACCGTAATTGAAAAACGGCACTCTTGACTAAATATGGGATGGTTGCTGAAAAATTTTACTCAACGCAGCTTTAGTATTTTGGATGCCAGACATGATATTACTATCAAAGTACGCAGTGCACTTTAACAAAGATTAATGTCTCATTTCTAGTTGGAAATGTATAAAAATTTGAAATTATATTTTGGTCGATTGCTGAGTCAACAGCTGAGCTTTGTTCGCAAAAGGATTATAATGAATTGAAAACAGACAAAAGTTTTTGTCGTCATAATGATCGCTGGAGACTGAATCGACTTTCAATCAAAACTTGTGACTCTTGTACAAAGAACATTCTATTATTATGAAAGTCACCATATAGTCTTGTGATTATTACTTAATCAATTTCGGAGCCTGTCCACCTTGAGTTTGATCCTTCAATACTCCCTGTCTCTTGACATTGACTTACTATCCTAGTTACAAATTAACACTATACCAAAAGGCAGGAGACTTAAATATCATTTGTACTTTGTTCGTTTACAATCTTATACCTCTTGATATTTTCCCTGTAAACTCTACAATAATTAGATTTACTACAACTGGGTAATAAAGCAATAAAGACCATACCATCTCTATCAGTTTTCTATCGACCCTAATCAAAGATTTCTTTTTGAAGTCACATATCAAGGTTCATGTTGGACTCAGTTGACTATATCAAAAGGCTGGTACGAAAAGAAAAACAAGGGCAATCATTGATTACGTACAGTTTGAAGTACTGATTGTGCACATTTGACTGTTCTTCTCTATTGTTTCAGCGTCCTTCGGCGATCATTTGGTGCCTTCTTCTTCTGTTAACTAATTCAATCAACTTACGCTGCGTTTAGACTTGAACGTTTTACCGAGGTATTAGAATTCTCTTACCTAGGTAAACATTTTTCCGGGTAAATGCCAACTGATACCTTGGTAAATACCGCAAAAGACAAGAAATTTTACCAAGGTAAAAGCCGTAATTACCCTGTGATTAGGCATGGTTACAGTAAGTGTTGCAATTGGTAACCAAGGATAAGATGACAGATATATTCGCTTGTGGCAGCGTAATAGTTTCACTTCCCGCGGTGAACAGGAGTCGTGCGATTTTTCGACGAAGCGTTGCTTTTAAATCTTAAAAGTCATGGCAGAAAATAGGCTCTGAAAATTTAGTTAATTTTGGAGCCCGTTTGGCGATTGCTTCACAAAAAAATCGTGTGTTATCAGCATTGCAGTACACCTTCTAATGCCAAATTGCAGCCCAGTAGATCGTGTCTCCTGTAACTAGGCGCCATAACACTACCGTCTCTCGCTCGTTTAAGTGTATGAAAATATTGATACCGATGAATCTCGTATGAGTTGCATCGTGGTCAGCCTGGCAAAGCTAACAAGGACTCACCTGGTACACGCGATTTTGTTTCGGTCTCATTTGCTACACCGTAATCGCAATCTTTAATAACCGCTTGCCGACCTCGAGATCGGGTTTTTGTTCCACCGGAACAACTGCTCCGGTATCCCCAACTTGTCCAGTGATAGGTTGGCATAGCAAAAGGATCACACAAATATGCATTTACACCTTCGTTTGCAGAGGAAGGTAGCATGAGAAATAACCCAACGAAGGTTGCCGGTTTCCTACTGCCCTTCTTCATCATGTTGGGAACATTAAAATTGAGTGTCCTCTTTTATCGACCAACTGTTGGCCTATGCTGGCCTTAATGTTACTCTCAGCTTAAATAGAAGATAAAAGTTAAGATGAAATCAAACTACTTTAACGTCTCTGTAGAAGCAGCTTAGTGGCTTTATAGAAATCAGAATATTTCCGCAAATATTAAAGTGTCACTCTTAAACAAAGAAATTTTATAGGTTGGTTTTTGTTTGTTTGTCTGTTTTTCCCTTCATATGATAAATGCCAAAAAAATGTCAGATTCTCCTTTACGAAAGCTGAAACGGCTCTCTCCACATATTTCACCATAGTAGTTTAGGGGGTCACTTTGGTTCCTAACCAATCATTTAGACTTAGTCTTATTTTACACCATATCACGCAAATGGACCAGTCAGCAACGCACGATCGAAGGGTGAATGACGCTACCACTAGATAAATCTCCATCCGTTGGATAGTGCAGTAAATTTTGTTAACACTTATCCACAAGATATATAGCTATTCATCCACTGGATAGAGTTATCTGTCCTTCGAAAAACCGGGCCAAGATGTTCAATTGTGTCACCGCAGTCACGCTACTTTCTTCCTCTCAGAATGTCACGCACCGCGGTTCCTTGTTGCATTTCTTGCGCCACCCGTTAAATAACTTGAATCTCGGAAGAAACTCGAATTGGCCTGCAATCAGCGAAGCAGTAATTTTGCAAGTCATTCCGTGCGAGATTAAAGTTCGAAACTTTCACAACGAATTATAAGGGGCCGACCATTTACCTTTTGACGGGGGGGGGGGGGGTGGGTGATTTTGAAAAAAAATTTCCTGCAAGCGCTTGTTGGGAGAAAAAAATTACATGCAGCCCAAATGTAACAGAAAAAATATACCAAAAAATCTGAAAAAAATATCCTGCACAACAGAATGCTAGAAAAAAAATTTCTTGATGACCAGAAATCACCCACCCCCCCTCAAAAGTTAAATGGTCGGCCCCTAAGATCATAAACTCTACTGTTCATTTTTTGACTCATTAGCTTAAAGTCAAGCAATTAAGTCAATTAAGTTAAGCCTGCAATCATAAACTCTGTTGTTCATTTTTTAGACTCATTAGCTTAAAGTTAAGCAAATAAGTCAATTAGTTTAGGCCTGCGAACATAAACTCTATTGTTTTATTTTTTCCGACTCACTGGCTTAAAGTTAAGCAATTAAGTTAATTTAGTCAAGTCCGCGAACATTTACTCCATTGTTTTATTTTTTCTTGACATATTAGCATAAAGTTTAGCAATTTTAAAAGTCAATTAAGTCAAGCCCGTAAACACAAACTCTATCGTTTGATTTTTCCGAATCGCCAATAGTTAACAGTTTTCAAGTCATTAGCACTTAAAATAAGTGACTTAAAAGTCGCTTTAACACACGATCTGGACTTTGCGCGGGAAAGATATGTGTTATCTGTTCAACAAAAGCATTCAATTAACTTGTTTCGCTTTCCGTACCGAGTCGGAAAATGTGCCTTGATACGTCACTTCAAAACAGAATGTTTGATTTGCGTCGATAGGGTGGACGCGGTCTTTATAATTTTAGTATTCAGTTGAAGTTAATCTAATTTTTTTAAGCGTAAATAAATCACTGTTTTTTTTTTACTATTTATTTAGATTGAAAACGAATAAAAGGCAAACTATATCGAAGAGGATTGTGGACAAAGAAAATTACATTTAAAGAAACGGTACTAGATCACACTCAGCAAATAAATAGTAAGAAAAACAGTGATTTATTTACGCTTAAAAAAAATATTTAATATGTCTCCTACCTCAAGGGATCGTTGAAACTAGGACACTAAGTCAATATGGAGAGACAGGGAGTACTGGAGGGTCAAACTAAAGGGGGACAGGCTCATACATGTAGCATCTGAAATCGATTGAGTAATAATCACAAGACTATCTGGTGACTTTCATGAAAATTGAATGTACTTTGCAAAAGAGTACATAAGTCACCAGCGAACAGTAAAACGCGTGGCATTTTTCGCGTGTTCGTCCTATTTGTCTTCATCTTGGGTGGCCAAAATTTATCCCGACACAAAGTCTTGTCTGGTTTCTTTTCATTACAACCCTACTGCATTCGAAGTAGGGAAGTATTTAATTGCTGACCTTAAAATGGACCGAAATATCGACATTGGAAAAATTTTATACTTCCATTCACTTTTAACAAGGGAAGGAAACAACAGCATTTCAACGATTGTAATGTGTCCCTTTCTTATGTACATTACATTCACATATAAGGGGAAGATTTCTCTTAGCGTACTTTAACGAACTCTTTGATAGTAATTTCATGTCTGAGTGGCATTAAAAATACTAACGATATACAGTAATTGAAATGTCATGGTTTGTTAATGATCTCCGCTGAAGCATTTTTAAAGGAAAACTTAATTAAGCATTTAGTTTTTCTCGGTCAAGTCCCGAGTAGCGCCTTTTAATCAACAAGCTTGTCGCGTTATGCAAGATAACAGTATGATTTCGTAATCGTTTTTATAATCGTAACCTGATAAAATTTGATGACTAGATAAGCATGTACTTCTCCTGGTTCTTCATCCAATTTCTTTTAACTCTGTGCCCTCGATGAAATGACTACACCTTGAGGCAACTCTATTTACGCTACCCGTATCTAACCGTGTCACTTCCCGCGCCGCACTCAGTTTCAAAACCGCATTTCATTAAACATTGAGTTTCTTCTGGACACTCTAATGTTTAAATTATGTACAGTAATAGAGACATTTAGCACCGCGTTTACGTGAAACGGTAAACGTTAGCTTGCCCTTAGACGTTTCACGTAAAACAGCGTGAATCTCGCTGCTTTAGCTTCGCGTGAGCCCAAGTCATGGTGGATTTAAGGGCGCCCTCGTGTGACTTACAAGGAATTGTTTTGGTGCACTTTTTCCGGCAATTAACCTCTACTCCATGAGAGAAAAAGTTAAGAAAATCTTACGTACACGGCAAACGCGAAACAGTTCACGTTCACGTAGACACGGCAATGCGCAACCGGCAAACGTGAAAAATGGCGGGAAAACAAGGTCACGTGATCACTGTTGCCGTTCACGTGCTAAATAATAGGGACCTTTAGCACTGACGAAGAGAACGTGGACGATGACGTATATGACCGATTTAGGCCTGGGACGGGACCGTCGTCCACGGCGGGAAACATAAATACTTTAGCACATCGGTTACGTGGACGAGTCCTTTACTGCTAATTTGAAATTGCAAAAATTATCTACTAAAACAATTTAACTTTTTTTCAGTGTTGTTCAACGTCAAGTGATTCAGAGCTAAGCTATGTTTACATACACAGTCGATCCGTGATCCGAGCGGTTCGGATATTTTTCAAAGCCCAGAAATCTTCTTGAAAATGCCAGCTGGTATAAAATTAATTACAAAACGATAACGAAATATCCGCGATTTATATTTAGAAAAGCATTTATAAGGCTACGTACATACCCTGCAGCACTTTTATCATCATCCGCCATTGCTTTCTCTGCTGTAAACTGTAAAGCTCAATCTTCAACTCGAAAGAAATAGAGTTTTTTTCGATCACGGTTCGATCAAATTACTTTCGGCACTGTTTTTATTCCCTAACCGACCCTTTAGATTGAAGAAATCCCTTAGATAGGTAAGTAGAAATTAGAAAACAAATAAAACATACTCACGTTCTCGTCAAGACGGCGAATGGCGGCAAATGGCGTTCTGAACGAGATGGGGACGACGACTCGTGCTCGATTGGGCATGCATGGTAGCATCTAAGTTTGCAGTGTTGGTACAGGTAATTTGGTACGAAATCAAAGTTACAAATTTCGGCTTGGCGAAATGTTGATATTTACGCAGTAGAGCTTGTTGAAAAATAAAGTGACTAAGACTTGAAACTATTTGGATGGCGCCACGATGAGCTAAATCTTAATGGTATGAGAAATTTAGGATGATATCAAAGTTATACATTAGCATACGGCATGGCGAAATGTTGATCTTTCCGAAGTTCAAATAGGTAGCAGAGCTGGCTTTGTGTTTATAGAAAAACGATAATCACAAATTAAAGGCTTTCGATAAAACCTTTACAACAAGGAAAAAGGAATGGACGTGAAACGACCAAATCAGTAGCATATGGGCTATATTGTAGCGCTTCTCAGTGACCCAAGAGAGTTCGTAATATGCGAAGTCTTCCTCGTTAGCGGAGGAGAACTGGTAACAAGCAGAGAACAAAAGTGGTCGAATTCAACATGGCGGCGGAAGCTGTTAGGTGTGATGCAAAATCACAGCTAGCTTTGTCATAAAACCACGAGCAGGAAGTCAACTTGACATTCATTTTATTTTAGATAAATTTTCCAGGGAGTTCTAGTGAGAGTTTAGTGAAATGTGGTGGTGCTCTGTCCTTTTCATCGAGATATTTCGACAATGAACGATACTTTCCCTACGCAGGATATTCCTCCTTCTTCCTCGAAAGGAAGAGGAAGACACTGTGCCGCTTTTTGGTTGTGCTAATAGCTATTATGACACAGCAGGCAATCCAACAGGTCTGCATTTCTTCTAGTTTCCGAATGACTTCCAGCAGTGAATCAGATGGTGAATCGCCAGCATGGAAAGGACGGATTCTTCATCACAAAATCAATTTTTTTGTGCTCAGAACATTTCAAAACAGAAGACATGCGAAAAAACGTGGGCAGGTCGCTGGAAATTGGTGAAAGGTTTATAATGTTTGTACGGTTGTTTTGTTGCTTGGACACCGAAAGAAAATGCCTGCTTTGATTTTCGGTATTGAAGTGTTTATGTTGGGATTTTTGTTTTGGGGGGGGGGGGGGGGGATTTTTTCTCCTTATTAAAAAGGTGATATTTATATTTCTTTGTGTACTGTGGTCTTATACGATATCTGTAAACTGAATGTAAAATTATAAAATTGTAATGTACAACTAAAATGTAAAATTATAAATTTATAAAATGATGAGTTTAATTATTTTATATATGGGCAGAACCATCTCGATTTAACTGGTCAGTACCGAAAAAACTATGGAAAATGCCTGCTAAAAGGGTCCCGGTAGCAACTGTGACAACTGAAGGAGAGTCATTTGAAGTTGAACAGGAACTATTTCACCAAGAAGTTAAAGCACCTGTGTCAACTGTCAATGCTGCTTCATCTTCACCAGCTCAAATTTAATGCTCAAATTGATTTAGGTGTAATCTTTCCTTACATTAAGAAATATTAATATTAATGTTGTTAGTACTCAGGGAAAAAAAGATGATTTTGGGCTTGTAAAATCAAGATAAGGTACCATTGTACATTGTGTAAATAAGGGAAGTGATTGGCATGACAATAAAACGCGAGTTAAACTATGTCGTTATGGGAAGGAGCTTCAAAATTCTATTCTTCAAACATAACATTTCGAAGAGCCTATTGACAATAATTCACAGGAGAAAAAATAAACAGTTCTGTACAGTCTAAAATAATCCTAGTTGTTGCATATTGAGCAAACTCTTGCAGCATATTTTTGTGAACAAGTTCTTGTGCTGGAAATGGGAAAGGTTCTTTCAGTTCCACATAGTTAAGATCAATCCATGTAATGCAGATTCTGGACACCAGGCTCTTACTGACCCCAAATCTATCAGCAAGATCTTGTACAAATAACCCAGCCTTTAGTCTCATAAGTATGAGCAAAAATTCATCCAAGAATGACAGTTTCTTGAAGGCCCCGGCTTACTTCTGTTATCATCTGTTTGGTATGGCTGACTCTCTTTCGACAATTTCTCTCCTTTCCAGTACTGCATCTTTGCCAGCACTGGGTCAGTAAAATTATAGAAGCTTATGAGTGCTCCATAGTTTGGGAATCCAGTATAAAATAGAACCGCAGACTCATCATCTTTAATTTTGTCAATTGAAAATTGGCACGCCAATAAATATCCCCCTCATTTTCAACTTCACTTAGTTTTTCTTTCAAGTCAGCTAATTGTACTTGCAGTAGCTCTATTTCCTGTTGCAGCTTAAGAACATCTGATTGTTGCAGGGCTGGTGAAGATGAAGCAGCATTGACAGTTGACACAGCTGCTTCAACTTCTTGGTGAAATAATTCCTGTTCAACTTCAAATGACTCTTCTTGAGTTGTCACAGTTGCTACTGGGACCCTTTAAGCAGGCATTTTCCGTGTTTTTTTCGGTCCTGACTAGTTTAATCGAGATAGTTCTGCCCATATATATAATAATAAACTCATGATTTTATTAAATTTTTAATTTTACATTTCAATTTTACATTATAATTTTATAATTTTACATTCAGTTCACAGATATCGTACAAGACCACAGTGCACAAAGAAATATAAATGTCACCTTTTTAATAAGGAGAAAAAAATCCCAGCATAAACACTACAATACCGAAAATCAAAGCTCCATTTTCTTTTGGTATCCAAGCAACAAAACAACCGTACAAACATTATAAACCTTTCACCAATTTCCAGCGACCTGCCCACGTTTTTTCGCATGTCTTCTGTTTTGAAATGTTCTGAGCACAAAGAAGTTGATTTTGTGATGAAGAATCCGTCCTTTGCATGCTGGCGATTCTGGAGATTGCACCATCTGATTCGCTGCTGGAAGTCATTCGGAAACGAGAAGAAATGCAGACCTGTTGGATTGCCTGTTGTGTCATAATAGCTATTAGCACAACCAAAAAGCGGCACAGTGTCTTCCTCTTCTTTTCGAAGAAGAAGGAGGAATATCCTGCGTAGGGAAAGCATCGTTCACTGTCGAAATATCTCGATGAAAAGGACAGAGCACCACCACATTTCACTAAACCCTCACTAGAACTCGCAACGCGACTCAACACTAACCTCGCTATCATGTTTGCGCGGTTACACATCCAATATGGCGCCGGTAACTGTAAAAAGGGCTATTCTAAACATTCATGCCAAAAAGAGGTACGTGGAGAAATCCTGTTAAAAGCGGGTTATTTTATTGTGTTTCTTTGGCCTGATCACAGGCAGCCCAAGCTCACTACGAGAAAAGCGGACGTGACTCTTACCGTGTTGCGTAACGTTTTATATTTATAAAGGTTTGTATGGGATGTTATCGGTTTGCCTTAAAAGAGAGAAAAAAATGTCTTGTTTTGAAATATAATGGGCTCACTTTATTGCCTTGTTGTTTTCTTTGTTGATTCCGAACGTCTCAGGCCATTTTGAAGCGTTTTCGGCGAGTTAGCGCTATGTTGGTGTTCAACTGCTAAAAGAAAGACAAGGCCGGAAACCTATTTTAGAAGCGTCCGTCGCCCGAAGCGAATAATTCCGCCAAAAAATTTCCACCAGTCTCGATTCCTCCAGAAAATCAAAGCAGAGATGTTGCAGTTCCATTTTCCATTCACTCGATTCACAATTCCTCCCCCAGATCTTTCACTAGCGATACTTTTATCTCCAGATCGATAGGCTTTCCCATTTCGAATTTGGCTGCTTGAAACGATCACTGTCCCTTCGCCGATCGCACAGTATGTTGGGTAACAAAAATAAGCCCGGCGAGGGTAGCCAGCGGCCTGCAGTCCAAAAACAAACCCGTTAGCTCCCCTGGTCCCCTCGAGAGGTTTTGTCAAGACCGCATTGTTTTGATCGACCAATCAACATCGAATGGAAATGTGTTTACTAATTTAAATATCTCAGTGGAAACCCGAGATCGATCGCCATGTGCACGTTCTGAGTGTCAAGCTATGAACGAAACCTGCGGCGAAATTCCCCTTGCTTAACAATGTAAGTATGTTATCTTGTCATTTGTTTTATGAGGCACTCTGTACACAGAAGTTTCACGAATGGACAGTTGTGTTCAGACATTCGTTAATGATATTTCACGCTATTTTGCTGGTTTACTGTAATGATTTCTCGGCGGTTTTCAGGGTTCAACTAAATGAAGATCAACAAAGAATTGTTGATTTTGCTGCTGAAGGCCACAATCTGTTGATTACAGGACAAGCGGGAGTGGGGAAATCAGAAGTTGTTAAGCAGATAATAAAAACCTTAAATGCTCGTGGAAGGAATGTCGGTATCGATGTTGATTGGTCGATCAAAACAATGCGGTCTTGACAAAACCTCTCGAGGGGACCAGGGGAGCTAACGGGTTTGTCTTTGGACTGCAGGCCGCTGGCTACCCTCGCCGGGCTTATTTTTGTTACCCAACATACTGTGCGATCGGCGAAGGGACAGTGATCGTTTCAAGCAGCCAAATTCGAAATGGGAAAGCCTATCGATCTGGAGATAAAAGTATCGCTAGTGAAAGATCTGGGGGAGGAATTGTGAATCGAGTGAATGGAAAATGGAACTGCAACATCTCTGCTTTGATTTTCTGGAGGAATCGAGACTGGTGGAAATTTTTTGGCGGAATTATTCGCTTCGGGCGACGGACGCTTCTAAAATAGGTTTCCGGCCTTGTCTTTCTTTTAGCAGTTGAACACCAACATAGCGCTAACTCGCCGAAAACGCTTCAAAATGGCCTGAGACGTTCGGAATCAACAAAGAAAACAACAAGGCAATAAAGTGAGCCCATTATATTTCAAAACAAGACATTTTTTTCTCTCTTTTAAGGCAAACCGATAACATCCCATACAAACCTTTATAAATATAAAACGTTACGCAACACGGTAAGAGTCACGTCCGCTTTTCTCGTAGTGAGCTTGGGCTGCCTGTGGCCTGATATACTATTTTTCAGACTTTGCTGGTTTGCAAGTTCTAATGCTAGTAAGCCAAGTTAATGTTTGAGCTGATTAACCAAACTAATTAATGTTTATGCCCATTCGATTCCATCAATAATAAGCTGCTTTGCAGTAAATGTCATAGTAACTTATAATTAGGAGAACCATAGGCACCTGGGTGTGTGTGTTTAAAAAAACAATAGCCTTTTTCTTCGTAGCACCATGGTATAGATATGTATCCTCGCAAGTTTATATTTTTGTTTAACAGTGTAAAATTAAAGTGCACCTAAACCCAAAAATTTTTTTTCGCTCAACAAAATAAGCTTATTTTTTGGAGTATTTCTTTGCAAACATTTTTGTATTTTCTCAAATCTTCAATTTTCTGTGCCCAGTCAAAAGACGGAAAATCAGCCGCCATCATGCCCCACGACCAAGTTTAAAGAGGAATGGCTCTAGCGGGTAATGTGACGTCAAATCGAGAACACAAAAGTCTGCATTTCACACATTTTCACTTGTTTGGGAAGGTTGTCGTCGATATTGTCCGAAATATGTCAACTAGGTGCGATACCCTCTTGCAAATTTCGCATGTTGCTACATCCTTCTACAACATACTTAGTCGGCATATTTTCGGACAATATCGACTACAACCTTCCCAAACAAGTGAAAATGTGTGAAATGCAGACTTTCGTGTTCTCGATTTGACATCACATTACCCGCTAGAGCCATTCCTCTTTAAACTCAGTCGTGAGGCAAGATGGCGGCGGATTTTCCATATTTTGACTGGGCACAGAAAATTGAAGATTTGAGCAAATAAAAAAATTTTTGCACAGAAATACTCCAAAAAGTAAGCTTATTTCGTTAAGCGAAAAAAAATTTTTTTGGGTTTAGTTGCACTTTAAATGATGGCTGGATTAATTATTAACTGTTTCGAGCATCAGTTCGTGGACTTCAAGACACAATGTATAAAGTATGTGGAAAGTTAAAGGCATAAAATCACGGTAAAGCACATGCTCGGCATGACAGCCTTTGGATTAAATTCGTCAGGTCAACATTAAATTAATGGGGATATCGTTTGAGCAATCAACCTGATGTCCTGATTTGGACATCCTTTGATCTGACCATGCTTGTTGAGTTGTTGGATCACCAAACTATATTTTTAGTGCATTTTTAAGCACTAATCTCCATGATTTTGCAAAAAATTTTGAGAATAAAGGTGAAGACTGATCAGTATGGACTTCCTATTTGGCTTTTGTGGTTGCATCTCAACATCAAATTTCTGACAGTGTGCTATCAAAGGGTCTCAAAATTCATCCCAACACCCTTGACAAATGAATGTAAAATCAGGCCAACTCTTGCAAGATCTGTTTGTTTCACGAACAAAACAAAGAACCACATCTGTTTCACATCGAATTCAATGCCCCTGGTTCAGCTTTCTATTACCCTTGAGAGTTACTTGGAAAATGTCATAACACAATTTGTAGAGATTACTGTATCCAAGCCATTAAAAAGTTTGTTATGCAATGAGGTCATGGCTTTGAAAGAGTTGAAAAAAAAAAAAATCTGCTTTAAACCCTCTAAAAAGCAACATGCCAACAGTCATCATGAATAAGACAGAAAAAAAGATGAGGCCAAAGTGCAAACTCAACAACAGAGTTCACTACAAACTTTTCAAAGCATCAATAGTAAAAAACACGCAAGAAAGGGTTAATGAGATCACTGACCAATATATATATTGATGACATGACTAAGAAATGGCTTTCACAATCTCCCAATCCACCTAGATACACAATCAACCTTTGCTAAAAACAATTTTTACATAACATGTGATTGTTGCATACAAAAAGGGAAAATCCCTTATGACATGCTTTTGAGAGCAAAATACAATTGGAAGGTGATCATCATCATAATCATCATCATAAACTTTATTTCATCTTGAATTTTAGAGTAGCTTGTTGGAGCTAATAATATCTTCGAGAAAACATAAAATGGAGATTATCTATTACAAGATCTAAAATTATCTGTACAAGATCTAAAATACTAAAATATACTAAAATACACAGTATTTAGAAATATAATTAAGTAAAATATCAGTAGAAATTAACAGAAAAGTGAAGATACGCGGGAGCGACTATACAAAGATGCGGCCTTGGATTATCTTTCTAAAGTCTTTAAATGCACTCATGCGGATATAGTCAGGCAGTGTATTCCATAGCTTAGCTGAGAAGTATGAAAATGAATTAAGCCCATAACTAGTTGTTCTAGGTTTTCTAAGTGACAGTATGTAATTACCGCAAAGATTATAAGAAGAGGACCGAAGTGAAAACATACCTCTCATATAAGCTGGAAAATGAGTGAAAAACAGGCTCTTGTACAATAAAATAAGGAAATTCTGGATACGCCCATTACATAAGGAACTAGTGTTGACCTTAGTCAGAAGGCTATCATATGGCGACAAGTAATCCCTAAGTATAAATCTAAGTATTCTCATATTCAGTGCCTCTAGTTTATCCATATTCCGCACCCTGCAAAAGTGCCAAACTGAGGAACAATAATTAAAATGCAGTAAAATGTAAGCTTTGTAAAGCGTAAGCAAGGTGATAATAGAATGTGACCACAAAAGCTACATGGGGAGTCCCTGCTGGTCTGTCATTACCTTAATTATCTGATTGGCTAATAAATGATGAAACTGCATCATCACTCACCCATAACTGCAAATCCTTCTCTTTAAGCAGTACAGGCAACCCTATCACAAGCTGAAAGATACCCTTTAGAATTGGAAAAAGTGTCTATTAATATAGCTTTTGTCTACAAGAACAGATGGAAATTTGATAAAATTGATCCACATTATTGCCAAGAGTTAATTATTATGTATGGGGTGGCTACTTACAAGAGAGTAAACAAAAGAAAAATCTAATTTTTCACTTTTAAAAACTGTTTGCTTTCGTTTACAAGAGAGTGTTTGCTCATGGGGATGTGTTGAGTGGGAGGCAAAACAGGTAGTTGAAAAAAGTGTCTGTAGGAAGAGGTTTTTTCATTAGAATAGATGATGCTTACTTTGTATAGTTACGTTATCTAGAGACTTTTGACTGATGCATGAACAAATTGTGTTTCAACAGCTTAGTTTAAATATTTTATTAGTATTATAATAGGTAATCACATGATTTCGAGTGCAATTTGGAATAAATAAGCACAGGTAAATTTTTTCAAACTTACAAAATTGCATGAGCAGGCCTGTAGGGTGAGTGCAATTTGTGGTCTTTGAAAAAATTTACAAGTGCTTATTTATTCCAAATTGCACGAGAAAAATCATGTGTTTATGTATTAATAATATAGATAAAAAAATAAAAGGTAGCTTATCATAATTATGCAGAAGAAAAGCACGTGTATCACATGCAAAAATAACTTATTCAAATCCTGCTAGTGACATTGACCTTGACCTTGACATTGACCTTGACATTGACCTTGACATTGACCAATCATTCTGACCAATCAGAATGTCTTGTTTGTTACCTTCTTTGCACTGAATTAACCCTCTTCTGCACTAAATTACCTGAAAACTGCATTTATCTTAATCATAACTGCGTAATTTTTTCATGTATTTTATTAAGAGAGCTATTCCATCTGATATGATTCAATGTCTTCACAATAATTTTATGTCATTAATGTGCACCATGGGTAACGGTATACACTGTATGATGGTTTCTTGTGTTGAAGAATTAGTTAACATGAACCCAACTATGTTATAAAAAAGTCTTATATGATAACCTTACTTATGCGCACACCGATTCATTTAGCTCTTATGTATGATCTGTTGGGGTACAGATGCCCAGATGAAATCTCTATTAATTAAAATAACAACATTTTGTTTTTTTATTGTATGAAACAATTAGAATCCATAATCCTGTGGGTCTGTACTGTAGTACACAATGTGTGCCACTTTTTTGTTCTTACCACATTGTGATGTCATCTGTCATCTGGTACTGAACAGAAGCATGAAAACATGAAAATTATACCAAGTGTTAAAAGAGGGTGAAATTTTTCTAATCAAGAAATAGATTTTTTTGATTAGAAAAATTTCACCCTCTTTTAACACTTGGTATAACTTCCATTGATACCCAAAATGCATGGGAAGATCTGCACAGCAGACTGACTGAAGCAGACCTTTATCAATTTAGAAAATCAGTTGTAAGTTAGGTGTCTATCAATTGAAAGCTTGAACATCCCCTCCCCATGCATTCCATTGGCATTAATTTTGATGGTCTATGTGCCTAGGAGATAGGAAATTTGAACCTTTCCTGGGTGAGGTGGAGCATTTGAACCAGAAGTGTCAAGTCTTTCCAGCATCATACACATGTTTTAATGGAGGAGTTTAAAAGTAAAGGGTCTGTCTTCGTGAACAAATGGCTAAGAGAGACAATTTGCACATCGTAGAATGATACTTTTAAGCAAAAAAACCAACTGATAGTTGTATTTTTCTTGTGTATTACTTAACTATTTTGAAAGGTTTGACAAGTCATTCAAAGTTTGATGGTTTTCTTGTCATTTGTTTTCAGAAGATTCTTTTACTCTGAGGAAGTAGAGACAAGACCAAGAATAGAAGTGTTTTCTGGCCAGAGAGTTGTGAAAAAGAGGAATGTTCATGCTGTTTCACAATAAGAAAAGGTACTGTTAATTTTACTCTAAGGAGGTTATTCTCTGACTGACTGACTGCCTAACACACAGGTGACTGGCTTGCTGAGTGATTGAGTGTCTAATTGATGGCTGATTTACTTATTGGTTTACTGAAGGACTTAATGATGATGTATAGTGTTCTGATTAGTTGATGTTCTTGCTGTTTGACAGATTGACCCACTGAGTGTTAGCTTCAATGTCTGATTGGCTTAGTGCTCTGCAGACAGATTCATTACTGGCTGACGTTGGCTTTCTTTCTTAAAATTCACACAGCTTACCATGGCCAAACCTGGATGAGGGTGCCTGGGTAACTGTAAGGATGTCAGTTAGATTGGAGGAGTGTGGTTTTGGCACAGCATCAAGACCATGGGATTGACAAGACATTTAAGATGAGACAGAGGATAAAAACCTGACAGGTCAGTGTGTACACTAATAAACTAGTCTCAAAAGTGCAATATAATTTTACAAAAAAGGAAAAGATTCAGAGATACTGTCTGGTACAGGATGTTTAGATCAGTGAGGCAAGTACATTGAAATCTGTCTCAACCTACATACACAAAAGTACCTTTTCGCACAAATTCAGATGTAGGTTTTCCTTGCAAAGGTGCACTATATTTTTTGGGAAGGGAAAAAAAATCCAGTTTCCATCTTTTAGACTCATCTAAAAGAGGGAAAAAGCTTGAAATACTCTCTGGTACTGAATGTTAAGATCAGCGAAGCAAATACATTGAAATCTGTCAAAATGTACATATACACAGCTACCTTACCATGGAGTTTCAGATGTATACGTTTTCCTTGCAAAGGTGCACTATATTTTTGGGGGAGGGAAAAAACATCCAGGTTGCTGATTATTTTAAATCCATGACTCTTCAAACAGCCTAAACTGGACCTCAGAGCAGCTCTGGCACTAGGGCCATAAAATTTAATTTTTGAAACTAAATTTAGTGAAACAAAATGACTGAAAATATAGATTTAGATTGATGCAGGAGTACTTGATTATGAAATTGCATGTACCAGACTGCAGAAAAAAGGAAATGGGGGGAGGATACAAAATTTGAAACATGAACAGTGCTTTCAATAAGATTTGAAATAGGTGGCTACCTCGGCATAACACCCGCCAGAGAGCGACTTGATTGCGACTTAGCGTGGCGACTGCGACTTGAGCGCGGTGAAATATACCCGGCGACTCGCAACAGAATAGCCGCCAGAGCTCCGGCGGGTGCCAGGTCTTATTGAAAGCACTGCATGAATTTTTTTAACCTTCCTTTCCCCCCCCCCCCCCCCTCTCTCATGGGACTCTTTGCATGACTAACTTGCAGAAAACTACCTTGATTCTTGTGATAAAATTTGATAGTGAACCTTTCCAAACAACCATACATGAAGCTGTAGGCTGGTAAAAAGAGATGTCATGAAATTAGACTGTATCCTATCCATTCGTTTTCTCTTCATTTGAATCAAAACAGAACCAGTGACATTTTTTAAGGCATTTATTTTGGTGTAGTTCATATAAGTTGATATTTGCTCTGCATTACAGTATTGTTATCATAAATATGAAATTCTCAATTGTTCTCGCTCACGTTTACCTCCTTGAGAAATTTGTGCCCTCTTTCTGAAGTACAATACTCAACTTTTGAAATATTTATTGTTGTTAATTAATCTTAAACAGTACACTTGGACAAGTTAGGCAGTACAGATGTTTTAATGATTTATTGCCATTTACGGGAAAATATTATTTGTTACTTGTGTTGTTCAGTTTCCTTCAGATTGTAAGAGGAAGACAGAAGAAAATGGAAGGTCCAAGAAAAAATAGTTTGAGAAATATTTAGCCTTGAGAGGCGAGACATTCAGGCTTCAGTTTGACATGAACTCCTTCTTTAACATCTTATGACCATCATCCTTGCATATTTGGAAAAGCAACAGGATGCCTTTTAAGAAGATTCCTCAGCCTAATAAGAGGGTCTTAATAATGGTTTGACCGTCAGCTGTTAGGAATGGACTACTATATGCAGATAACAACGCTGAATGTTTCATGTAATACGCATGTGTATTAAGAAAGACATTTACTTACAGAAAACGCATGCATTATTTTTTGAAAAATGTCTACCACAAAGTAGACATTACTTATTGAAATACTTAACAAATCTATCTGAAGGGTGGGCGATGTGGGGGAGGTTGGTTAGGTGAAAATATAACTGTCTAAAAATTATTGTATTATAATAACTGTCTTAAATAATAATAATATAACTGTCTAAAATTATTGTAATAATTGTTGTAACTGTCTAAAAATTATTGTAATATAATTATAACTAAAGTAATAATAAAACAGTTATAATATGGTAATATTATAACTGTCTTAAATAATAATAATATAGTTGTCTAAATTATTGTAATATTACTGTATTATAAGATTGTAAGTGGAAGATTGTAATATTACTATAATTATTATAAGATTGTAATGATACTATTGTTAGGGACATGTATATTAAAATATTGTATCTTAATACTGTACTGTAATATCAGTAGACTGTTTTAAAAGATGTCTACCACAGCCTACTGACTAAAATTAACAGGGTGGGAAGGAGGCGGGGACGGATCAACCCCCAATTTTTCATTTTATTCTCTCCATTGGGGGTCAATCCTGTTTAGCTTCTTTTGAAGATTGATATTTGTGTCTGGTCTCATGCTGATCGGGTTCCTGGCTTGGTATCCAGTTTTGGGTGGTCGAAGAAACCTGTGAAACAAGGATATAAAAATTAAGACCAAGAATTTGAGCCATTTTAAAAAACGTTACCCGCCTTCATACTTTATCAGACTTTTGGAAAACAAACGGAAACAAATTTCCACCCCCGATTTTTCGTTTAGTTGTTATTCCTCACTCCCTTACTTGAGATGGCCATTTCTCGTGACGTCTAAAAGCTATGATAAAGAGAGCTTCAAAGAGGCCATACAAACATTTCCCGCCAGAAGAATTAAAAATTACTACATGGATACCCACCCAACCGTACTTGACAAGGACAAAGTTGACGGTAGTTTCCATGTTGATGTAGCACTTGTTTTCACAGCTGAAATCTTTCTTCGGCATCTTTCGTGAAGGGGGTAGAAAGAGGTGAAGAGAAATGAACGAAATTCTTAATTTCTTTAATGTCATTTTAGATGGCTACATATAGAAGTTACAAATCTCCATTCAACTATACTCACCAAGTTATTAGTATTCTGGTCTCCTTGACATTATTTTTCAACTTGTAGTCTTTGCTTTATTGACAAAAATTTAAAAAAAATGCAAGATGTTAAAGAATTCCTACTCCACTGGACGACTTAAAAAATAATTTACTTTTCAATGGCATTGTACATAAAACAACAAATAAGAAAAAATTTCTCTTCAACTTTAACAAAAACTAGGTGAAAGGTAAAAAAAAATTTCAAAATAACCTGGTTCTACTTTGAATAACATTCCTCATCAAAGTTGAATGTAAATGTGCAGACCATAGAGTTCTAAAGTGTGACGTCACGTTGCCATGGCGCTGAAAAAGTCAGTTCTAAACAACTCGGACAATCTCTTGCGCGTGGGTCACGTAGTGCTTGTCTCTGCTTTGTCTTATAATTAAAACGTTTATTAACCTTGTGTTATATTACAAAAGAGGTCAAGAAGAAGAACACAGGGTCAAAATTTCAAATACTATTTGAAAATTATCGCTTTTTGTCGGAAGAAATTTATCGGAACGAACACAACAGCACAATGGTGTACTGCTTTGCTCCGACATGCAGTCATTCATCAGAAAGCCACACTTGCAAGTTCTTTGCATTTCCAAGCGATAAAAAGGAAAAAGACGAATACAAGCAATGGATCCGTCTGATAAGGTTTGTAAACGGCACTTGTAATTAGCGCTTTGCTCAAAAGAACATCTTAACATTTGCCATTTTTTTGCGAGTGTGCGATTTCCACCGATGAACAAGCGCATGTAGTGTCAAGTTTGTGGGTACTGAGTAGGTTTTTGTGTATTTGCTTTTCATTACATTTTAAATTTTGAAAAACCTCGAATACAACTGTGCTGAAAGAATATGTGTTTGTCTGAACGCCACTGTGCTAACATGTGCTTACTTTCAAAACTTAAAATTTCTCGGTGCCCATACTGAGTCATATATTTCAATGTTGTTTGTGCTATGAAATGCATATGGCTTACTGATTTATTTAATATATTTTTAAGAGCTTCTGGACTTCAGGAGTTAGCTGAAAGTTTGAAACGAATTTTGAGCAATTTAAATCTTTACAAGTGTTTAGGATTAAGTTCTGTTATCTGTTTCTTTGAAATAGGAGGAAAGACAGAGAACCAAGCAAGCATTCTAGAGTGTGCAGTTGTCATTTTGTGGATGGAGATAAATTAAATGGGCCCACAATTTACGAAAGAAATCGAGATAAGATATTTCCTGGTGAAGGAGGACCACCAAAGAAAAAGAGAAAAGTAACAGCTAAACAGAAGACGGTGCAGGAAATGGTGGCTGAGGCAATCACAACATCTGAGCAGCAGTCCACTAATAATGACACTGATGATACCAAACAAGAAAGTTGCAACAAGACAACAAATGAGATAATACTGGAGGCAGAATTAAATCAAGCCAGGGAGGAACTTCAGGACCTGCAAGAAAAAGAAAGCTACACACAAAAACACTACTCAGCTTCTGGATTGAGTGTAGAGGTTCTTAGAATGGAAACAGGGCTTCCAACAAAAGAAGTTTTTAACATTGTAGTACTTCATGCCTTGAGATTCAAAGATTTTATTGTTTATTATTCTGGTTGGAAAGTAGAGTCCATTAATTTTGAGGACCAGATTTTCATTACTTTAATGAAACTAAGACAAAATTATACCAACTTGCACCTTTCCCAGCTTTTCAGTTGCAGTGTTGCAACAATAGCTAATATTGTCACCACTTTTGTCCATGTTTTGCATTCCATATTATTTCATGACATCATGACAACCATTCCGTCCAGGCAAAAAAATGTGTTATGTGCACCATCTTCTTTTTCAGAGTTTACTTCTTGTAGAATTGTCATTGATTGTACCGATGTGGAGATCGCAGCCCCGGGGTTAATGAGTTTGCAAAATGCCACTTATTCAAGCTACAGGGGTATGAACTCATTTAAAGTAATTGTTGGGGTTGCACCAAATGCAGTAATAACTTTTGTTAGCAAATTGTACCCTGGGTCCATTTCTGATAAAGCCATAGTACAACAGTCAGGTCTGTTGAACCATCTTGTTCCAGGGGATATGGTTTTGGCCGACAAAGCCTTTCTTATCCAAGACATCTTGCCCAATAATGTTTCTCTTAACATTCCACCTTTTTTGAATAATGGTGTTTTCACTGAAAGCGAAGCAAGGAAAACAAAATCCATTGCCAGAGCAAGGATCCATGTAGAGAGGGCAAATGCAAGGTTAAAGGATTTCAAAATTTTAACTTTCATCCCATATTATTTAAGATGTTATGCTGATGTTATTTTTCAGTTATGTGCTGCACTGGTAAATTTACAATTTCCACTTATCAAAGAGGGGTGTGAGGGGGCAGAGTTTGAGTGATCTGAGTACAAAAAGGATGTTTGGCTGTTATCAGTAAACAAATATAATGGTCATCATATGATAGAACTGAGTCAATCGAATAACTTTTTTCAATTATGTTAATATATAAACAAAGTCAGAATGCCATTATATTTTGTAAGACATTTAGTAGAAATAATAAAGATCAACACAACCTGCACTCTTTGTTACTCAAATTTACAATCTTATGTTTATCTCTTTAAAATTTGGCCCAATAGTCCAATACATTTACCAAATCTTTGCTGGTGACACTGACATTGCTCGAGAAAAGTTACAGCCAGAGACAGTACAACCAATACTCTCAGGTGAAAAGCCTTGCACGCATGTCTGTTTAAGGAAATAAAATTACAATGCACCTTCCACTATCTTGGGAAAAATGTGTTTAAAATAGAATTCTTTCAAGACTGGAATATTTGCATCCCAGGTTTCATCTTGCTCTATTTTGACAACAGCCACGTCCTTAGAAGTCCAAACAACAAAGTAGCAAAACTTTCGCTGTGTAAAAAAGATTTCACCCTGTACCTGGTCCCAATAGACATGGTCCTTCTTTAACACATATCCATTTCCATCCTGTGCTTTTTTTAAGCAAAATGTTGGTGAAGTAGCAATGGCTTCTTCAATTGTTAGGTTCCTTTCAGTGTAAGGACACTTAGCTTCTAGGACGGTTTCATCATCTACAATTCCATCCGGAGAGGCCCCAAGGATTCCAGAAGCATCCAACCAAATACCAGTTTCCTGGACGGTTTTCCCTGTCAACATAGTGAATGCTTTGAGTGCTTCCTGTTCATTGTTCACACCCCATTGTACAGCCTTAACTCCAGACAAATCGTATTCTCCAAGAAGGCCCTTCAAGAGAGACTGGGTCACCCGTTTGGCCTTCAAAACGCAACCAAAGTTACTTGCTGTTAATCTGCCCCTTCTAGCTAAATGCCAAGTTGGGTTGTTTCTCTGTCCAATGGTAATGTCACTTATTTTTAAGATGTACTCATCAGGAATCTTTGCCTGTCTTACTAGGCAATCAATTTGTTGCTGTGATCCTTGTAATTTAAGAAATTCTTCCGAGTAAATGATATCCTCTATTGTCGGTATGGGAAGGTTACTAACAGTAGCTGGTTCAGGGCTCATAAGCCAACAAAGGCCAGTAAATCTTCCATACTCCTGTAGGTCTCTGTAAAGGGAAGACCGATCAGATTGAGTAGGGTTTCTTGATAAGCAGCAATACTGTTTTGTGGGAGGAAACATTTCTTCGACGGATTGCCAAGAGAGCGGTGTATTTGCTTTGCGTTTCTTCCAATTGCATTCAACATCTGTCCGGCTGACGTTGTAGATGCCGTGAATGAAAAGTGTAGCCGCGTGGCTGCACTTAAACTTCCCCCTTGGACACTCGCACTCACTTGATCTTATAGCATTCTCGCTATCTAAGTAAACCTAGCAAATCGGAAAAAAAAAAGACGCGTGAGGACATGAAAAGCAACTGTCAAAGACTTCTAAATACATGAAGACTCCAAACGAACGAACAGTTCCATGCCTCGATTGAACTAACACATCGATATACATCGAACGACCTTAACAACAAAGTGGATCAACGCTAAAGTTTGCGCGTCTAGTTATTCCACGATTAAATTATCATGGAAAAGAACTGCTATTAACTTAAAAATCTCACTGAGAAGCATTTCAAAGCAACAAATAAGCTTAAATGACAAGCCGCATCTGCAGTGAGTATTCTGGAACCATTTCCACTCACCGTGACTTTGTAGACTTTGTTTCGCATGCTTGCGTGCACTTCTCCTCGTAAAATACCCTGACTATAATTAAATGACTCCACATGGCCTGATTTGTAGTGGTTTTCACCCTTCGTAATTGACTTCTGCTCTTCTCCGAAGAAAGAAATGAGCGACGAGATAGAGAGGGCCGACATTTTGCATGGCGTCGGTCACGTTTTGGGCCTTTGTTTGGAACTGAGTTTTTTAGCACCATGGTAACGTGACGTCACGGCTTTAGAACTCTATTACTGCACTGCTCAGAAATAATCCAATAACGTTTCATTAGAATTTTTGAGTCTTGTCCATGGCATAATGAAGCAGACAGCTTCTCGAAAATTTTAGGGATGAACAGAAACCACAAAACAAGGGTAAGAACTTACTCCAAGTTTGCTCCCGATATCCATTTGAGAACTTGCAAGCAAACTATCACCAAAGCCATCTCACCTCTCGACTTCGTCTTTACCTTGAAGAAAAGGGGTATGCCAAAAAATGAAAGACGAAATGGAAGTTTGGATTCCTTCAAGAATAACAAGTGGGTTGGCCAATTGCTAAAAGGCAACACATGGTTTTCATGATAACTTTTCACCGCCTTCGCAGTGTTTGATCATTTGGCGCAATGGTTTAGGACTAGGTACGAAATCCAGGTTTCATATCAAAAGTTCAAATGGAACCTGAGAAATTTTCTTAAACCAATTTTTTCGTGGAAAAAAATCAAACTGAGCACGAAATTTATCATATTGGAAAGGATAAACTTTTATTGGGTCAAAGAAGAACGATTTGCAACAATTGTTCTTTATGCCTTGACGTAAGTTATTTCCGACAAAAAAGGTAAAATTGGCGAGACCTATACAAAAGAGATGCAGCACCCTTGAAAAAAAAAAGGTAATTTTTTCATAGGTGTACGTTAAAACAAATTAAACGTGTTGCGTTAAAAACTAGTAACAATACCTTTCTTGAGTTCACAGGTCTGTTCAACACTGTCTTGACAACATCGAAATTCTAAATTTACATCAACTAGTTCTATGTCCTATAAGTCAAAGGCATTGAGGCGACTTTTGAAAGTACCCCACAACCTTACGTTGTTATATTCGGATCTTTTCGATATGGAGCAGTGGTTCAGTGTCCGAGTTTTGCGAATATCTGAGTTTTTGAGAATCGAAACTGGAGTGTTCTCTAAGAATATCATGGCAAGACTGGGCAATATCATTATACGCAATCTCAAGCCTTGCGCCAGTAGAAGAATAACAAATCAAAACAAAGTGGTCTTTCAAACATGCAAAAGATTTTGACAATGTCATGGAAAAAATTCAAGTCCTCTCATCGAAGAGTCATTGAAGAATCGATTTATCAGAACACTTTTCACGAAACATAAAACTGCAGATATTATTTCAACTCTCAATTCTTTTAAAAATTATTCACAATTATCAATTATCAAAATTCAATCTAATCCTGTATTCCAACTTAAAGTCTAGTCTGAGTTCAGTCCAAAGTCCAGTCCAGAGTCCAGTCCAGAGTCCAGTCCAGAGTCCAGTCCATAGACCAGAAGAGGGTCCAGTCATAGTACTGGGTGATTAAAGTCTAGCTATTTTAGTTGGCTGAATATCTCTGGATCATTTGAGTGAAAGAGTCTGAAAGGCCGAATGCACTGCGCAATGGATACACCTAATTGGATAGTTTTACAAATAATAACCGCGGAAATTTTGCAGGTTGCGAAGTTTTTTTTACTGGGCCCCCTTGGCGCTATGGGGAAAAATACGAATAATAAGCAAAATGTCCCCATGTGTTATGTTTTGAAAAACTGTAAAAGGGATTTATTAAGAGATTTGTTACTTCTGCAGTTACTAGCGTTAGTATAGTTTCCGAAATACATCTTACGGCCTCATCTGAGCATTGTGTTGATCGCATAGGGCGTGCGCAAAAGACCAAAACAAAGGAAACTAGGAGAGTTTTCTTTATGACCGACAAAGAGTTTGATGTACTTAATTAATAATTATTTCGCTGCTTAAAAACTTTGGATTGTTCGGCGTGGCTAGTTTGTTGCTCCACCATCCACCGCCCCAATAGGGTTAATTAGCTGGTGTTCTATTGGTATAATAAAAAAATTAATTAGGGAAACATGAAGACATAAAAAGCGAACTGTTACCTTCATCCAAATGTCTTTCCTCTAGACAGTATGCCAACCCTTTGGATCCAACTGCTTCTAGCTTCACGATGAGATGGAGCTATCCGAAATGTTTTGGCGAGAGTATTTCCAAGGGGATCAATTTCTTCAATCGAACAGGACGTGATTAGCTTGCCATGAGAAAACTACCGGTATCTCTTGTGCACAATTCGAGATCCGTTCAGCACAGCAAGACAGTCCAGTTGCCACAACAGCTTTCACACACTTCTCTTTTGTTTTTTGGTGGACCAGGTCTTCGCATCCCAGATCAAGATCAAGGAAGAGACTTTGTGGGTGGAGTTGACCCCATTGCAGGTCAGCTATTAGTCACCATCTCTTGTACACAGTTGAAGATCCAAAACAGTTCAGTTTTGTAAAAAGCTTTCTGTCTTTTCTTACATTATTTCAAGTTGCAGCTACAAGTTCAAATAACCAGCCAAAAGACAAACATCCATGTCCCCTAAGTAGAAAACAATGAGAAATAGTTAATCAGGGCTCAACACTAACGGTAGCCCACAAGCCACAGACTGGTAGAAATTCAGTTTTGGCTTGTGGTTTTTTATTTCCACGAGCCAGTTTGGCTAGTGAAGAGACTGAAATTGTCATAACACCTGAGATGTCACCAGCCACTTGGCTGGTAAGTTGAAAAGCTAGTGTTTAGCCCTGTAAATAACTATTTAAAATGCATTATTAATTTTAAGTTGACAGTTCCTCAATACAGATGGGCTTCTGATTTTAAAGGGGTGGGGGAAATGAAAAATAAAGGAAATCAATTAATCAACATCATGATGATATTGTAGAATAGTGAGATCTGAAACAGAGTTATCTGCTTGCAACCCTCTTAATTGTAACCGACGTAAATTCCATCGTAATGATAAACTTTTAAATAACAGACAACTTAATAGGAAAAAAACAATCACCCCTAAGATTTGGTCACGAGAGACATGAAAAATTGTATAAAAAAGGGCAGAAATTTTGAAACAGTGTCCTTTTTCTGGTCTAATCATTGCAAAAACAATATGCCAAAACCCCTCCCTAAAACATCATCTATTCAAAAACGTTTGTCTTGGAATCAAAATAAATGTTTTCCAAACGTGTACCCCGTGGCAACTAAAGATTTTTTTTCAGTTGCTGTATGGGAAAATATGGTCTGCCAAAGGTTGCATTGGTTAGATTTTTCTTTGAAGCCAAAGTGGGGTTGTGGATATTTTCACTCACTCCTAATCAAAAAAAATTGTCAGGATTGCAAATGAAGACATGAAAAAAAATTAATAATGACAAAGTATCAGCTCAAATTTAACTGTAGGATGGGCTTACAACAAAAAAGCGACAGAAATTTTGAGCCAGTAGTTTTATTTTCATTATCCCTTTGGGTAATAAAGTTGATCCTATATTTTAATAACTAAGGCCCATGCACAAGCCATGACATGGTTGACATGACATTTTTAAGTCCCAAACTCTTCTTATAATAATTGGTTGAAAGGGCATGCTCTACAAGAGTACAGTGCTGGGAGCTGAGCTAAAGCTGTCATGCCATCTGCCAATTTGTACTGTCCAGCTTTTTTTCCTGATTGAAAGTGAAATTTCGGAATAAGCAAGCCAGCAAGTAGCAACAGAAGAATGAAAGAAAGGTTTGAGAACACGCTGAGCACCATAATTTTCAGTTTTGATGATGTGTCCAGAGACAAAAATCCTCACAAAGAAAACAAAATGGACAGTCTGAGGTTTGAAGATTTTCATGCTCAGTTAGATTGTAAATTTATCTATGGTATAAAAATCACCTTTTAAAATAGTATGTATAGTTTTGTGTTCTAAAACAATAAAGAAAACAGCAGTGAAGCAAATTAAGCCTCAGAAATTTGCATTGGCCGCCCTTTGATTGAATTGAACTAAGAGCTTGCTCTAATATCCTTTCTGATGCATTGAGTGGAAGGCCACATCAGTCGCAGCAACTGAGTTTTGCAGCACTGTCATCCCAAGAAATCTTCTTGTTCCTGTAAATTCCCCTATCATTCACTCATAAAACACAAGCCTTGAGCAGTTTTTTTCTAATTGTCACATGAAAAAAAAACTTGCATATTTTCAAGAGCTGCAATTCAGCTGGATTCCTCTGAACATTTCACTTTCAGATTCTGTATTAAGACTAAAACACTTCAGGCAAAAGTGATTAATTCGACCTGCCAAACTATTTCAGTTTGTGAACTATTGCAGATTGTGAACTTTGAAAATTATTTTGTGAACTTTGATTGTTAGACATTTTCGACAGCTTTGGTCTTGTTCAACCAATCATATTACTTGACCCATTCTAAAAAGGATTCTGATTGGCTTATTGTGACCTTTATGAGAGTAGAGAACATGCTGATGACACTGTTGTTTGCTTTGGAAATAAAGTTTGTTTTGAAAATTGGAAATAATGAATTGAAAGCTGTATTAAGTAGTCACCTATGGGGAATAGCAGGTTGACCCCTTGCAAAAGTTTGAGTGCTAAATACATGTTCCATAGAATAAGGTAATAGAGAAAAAAATTAGTGATTTAAAAAAGTGCCATTTTGTGCCATAATTGACCTCTTAATGTACAAAAACTTGGTTGAAAATAATACTACCATTGATTTTGGGAGAGACACATGGATTAAATTTTACTTGAAATATTATTTTTAGTTTTATTTAAGTGGTTCTGCTTTAAGTGACCATTCAGTACTTGTAAGTGGAAGATGATACAAACAAGCCATTGGGACTCACTGAAAGGTGAGCACAGCTGCTAAATGGAGGTGAAAATTACTGTAATTTGTGGGTAACAAATTCTGCCCTTTGACAACTGACCACTTAATGCAGGGTGATTGCTTAACATTGTGCCACTTACTACAAGTTCAACTGTAGTGGGTTTCTCTTTTTAGTACAATATATTCATGATCTATCATTATAGACCACTTTCATTAATGGCTGCCGGATTAATATTCTTTTGTTTAAATTTA
Organism: Stylophora pistillata; assembly: GCF_964205215.1. Classification (NCBI taxonomy): domain Eukaryota; kingdom Metazoa; phylum Cnidaria; class Anthozoa; order Scleractinia; family Pocilloporidae; genus Stylophora; species Stylophora pistillata. The sequence goes on along the minus strand of NC_142522.1, from coordinate 7,043,184 downwards.
AATAGCCCTTCTGGCCTCGCTTGAGACTGGTAGCACAATCATGGTGCCCATTTGTGTAACATAAGGCATTTTTATGAAAATGCGGCAAGTGTGCCAAAAATATTATTGTTTGCTAGATAACTTTGTAAATGTTATTTCTTTTTCTCTTTAGTTCTCCACACACGTCTCACAGTTCCAGCAAGAACAAATGCACTTTTTTTTTCGTCACGATTTCATTCGTAATACTTTCTGTCAGCTTCTTTCTTTTTCTCTGTCTTTTTTTTCTCTCCACTTTTTCATCTTTTCAACACTTGAAGAGCTTTCCTTATTGCCATTCATCTTTGAAGAACTCCTTTGTTTCTGCTCTATTCAAGATTGTGAAATCGGGTGGATAGCAAGAACTGAAGTAGGCGTGGCAATCCAGCACGTGTTTGTACTAGAGAATGAGGCCAGAAGGGCTAATTTAAATTTAGACAAAAGAATACTAATCCGGCAGCCATTCATGAAAGTGGTCTATGCACTGCAGCAAGTCATCATTGTGCTATGTACATCAGCCAAATATTCCTTCAGTGTACATGTAGCTCTACATTATAATGCACAAGTTCCTGGATTTATGATCCCATTTTTTTTTTTTTTTTTTTCGGTTCCATGCTTCAAAATCACAGGAACCAACTGAGAAATATCATGGGAAAATTCATCACCTGAGAAGGGAATTCTGGGTGAAACTGCACACAAAAACCAATATTGCATGAATAGAATCGCAAAAGAATAAGTGTGATATCGCTTTTTGAGTGCGATTTAACCACAGATTCATAAATTAGGTAATGGATTTTCCTTGAATTGCACGATTGAATAAAAAATAAAAAAAACAGCAACAATATGTGACCGGGTGCAGGATTTCGTACACTAACGCTTTTGCGTTAAACGGGTAAAAATAAATGGTTTGTAAACGGATAGTAAACGGGTAGTAAGAGCGTTTAAACGGTTTGCATGTCCGTTTAAACGAATAGTCCAAAGCGTTAAACGGTAGAGCAAAGTCCAAAAACGGATTCCGTAAACCGTTAAACGGCCAAGAAAAAAATAAACGGATGGCTTAAAACGTTAAACGGTTGAACAGCATCTATAATTATTTAATGGATAGCTCAAAACGTTAAACGGATGGACAAAAACCTTGAACGGATGAGGAGGGCTAAAGAACAGTGGGAAGCCATGCACATATCGATCAGAAACTGTTGCGAACAATTATACGAATTGTTCATGTGGAACACTGACGTTTCCTGCTAATAATATTCAACTGACAACAATAGAAAATAAGTAAAATTAAATTACTAGCCCGCAATTAAGCTATCCACTGGCGAGTGAAGCGAGCTGAGAGCGAGTCTCACCCTGGAGAGCTCACAATGCATTTGAAAATTTGTATAAGCAGAGGAAGCAATCTGTCAATCATACCATGTGGACTGAACATTCTCGACAGAAAGAAAATAGAATTGAGAAGCAAAGTCGTTTTTTTTTTTCATGTTCCTACATTGTTTCTTCTACAAATTGACTGAAATGAAAACGCACTATCAAGTGAAAAACGTTAAGAAATGCCACTGATTTTGTAGATTTCACAGTCGGTTAATCGAAACAATTTTGCAAACGCATGTAACAAAACTCAACATTCTTTCGCTCGTGTTTCATCTAGCATTCGATTTTGTAAGGTAATGTGTAATTACAGCTTTTATAAAGCAACTTCTGTTTCCTTTCAATCGATGGAAATAAAAGATGAGAAACTCGATAGTCACGGATTTTGTAAATTTTGCCGTACACGTCAATCGAAATAAATTTGCATAATCATGAAAACAAATCTCGCTCTCCTCGTTAAACAAATGCAAGTAACCGTTAAACGGATGTATTTTATTTTAAACGGATAGGTTAACCATTTAAACGTTTTGTCGAAAACGTTAAACGGATGAGCAAAGTGTTTAAACGGATGAAGAAAGCGTTTAAACGCTTTAATGATCCGTTTTAAATGGATGGTAAATGGATAGTAAACGGATTGATTCGTTAAACGGTAAACCGTTAGTGTACGAAATCCTGTGCCTGGTCACATATTGTTTGTTCTTATCCTGAGTGCAAAACAAGAGATCAGAAACAATATCACTTAGCTTTGTTTTTCAACTTGCAACTCTAGGCTAAATATCAGGCTACCTTAATCAATCAGAATGCAAGATTTTATTCATTATGTGATTCTATCTGATAGTTTGAAAATAAATGAAAACCTCATGTAAACATCAGTGATTAAATCAATAACCTGTGAAAACATGCTTGAAAAAATTTATAATTTAATTAATAGTTGACATATTCGCAACAGGTTATGTTAAGAAAGGTACTTTTGGAGCCACAGTATGGTAGAAATTTAACCATTTCAACACCAAATCTTGCAATTGAAAAATTAAGTCTAACCAGCAAAATTTGATTTGGTAAGAATGGACTTTCATTGAAGTAATTAATTTCAGAATGTGTGATATGGATTGTGTTTTTTAAGTGAAGCGCTTACAGACATTGTAGATAAAAGCATAAAACCAAAGGAGTTAGGCCTAGTTTATACGTCGTGCTACAGTCGAATTTAATTCAGACGAATCTAATTCCATTAAATTCGTCGTTCTGTCGACATAAATCATGGCATGGTTTTATGTGTCGAAATCAATACGATCTAATTTATTTCTCTTCCCAAATGCAGTGCCTCTGGTCAGAGGTGTCATTTGGAAACAAACATGGCGTGTTTGAAATACATTGAGAAAATGTATCCATTTCATTTGACGTGACGCTAGTGCGACGTTAAAACTGAAGACCTTGTGGGACCTTGAATTAAATTCGTCTGAATTAAATTTGACTGTAGTGTGACGTATAAACTAGGCCTTAGTTTTTCCAAGAAAATGTTTGCATGGGAAAGCCACTGTCTTATGTTTTTCAAGTGGTTCCCCCTTCCCTCTTGAGCAGTTTTGGCTGGGTATGTGGATAAAAACAATTGACTATTAATTTTATTTGACCAAACAATAGCATGAACTCTGCTCACCAAAACATTTTTCTGATAAAATGAACAGTTCCGTTTTGTTTTTTCTTCAAAGAAATTTTCAAAAGGTGAAAACTTGACTGATTGCATCAACAACAGGAAACACAAATTTAAAAGTGTTTAAAAAAAAACTACATTAGAATGAACTGACCCTCAGGAACCATCAATATCATTCTCTCTTGCTCAAGGAAAGTTTGTGTTCCTTCACTGTTTTATGTCTGCCCGCTACAAACCCAGCGCCTCTCGTGTTTTCAACCCTTGCTTATAACCCACTAAGGGGGACTTCGCTTCCAATTTCTCCTTACAAAACACCCCTGAATCACACAGAGGTTAGAAGAATAAAGAAAATGATCACTTAAGGTCTTGATTGTTCAACATATTATTGTTAACAGTACCATAGAAAATGTATGGATAATAATTTTGCATACAGATGTATACAGATTAGCATGTAAAGGGCTAAAATCGCAAAACAGAGCGCGCACGTGATCAAGGTACTAAAATATTATTTGAATTTCCCGCAAAACACTCAGATAACATCATAATATTTCAACAAGGCTACAAGCTTACTCAGAAGCACAGAATACAACTTGTCATAGAAATAAATTGGATGGAAAAACGAATTTCCATGTAGTTTTCGAGTTAAAGTCGAATTGAGAACGAGCTTACTTACCAACAACACACTTGATCTCCATTTGATGTTCTGCAACCAGTGTTGCCATTGTTCCATCCAAAAACCACAGCACGAGAAAAAATATGTTCTGAGAGGCAGCTGATACTCGAATGGCCACCTTTCCTCTGGTTTTGTATTAAAAATAATTAGAATTGACCATCACTGCCTCATTATCTCTGGCCACGTCGCCATGTTGGCTTTACTACCCTTATGCCCAGTTTTTCTCGGCAAACGCGTCACGCTACGCGCGAAATTGCGAGTCTTCATAGTGTAACATGGGATTTCTTCATTTAACGGCTCACGGCTAGAGGAATAAGATAAATATGGTTTAACAACAACAAACATATGAAACATATGAGTGAACTGCGGTTATGAGACGTATATAAGAACGATCCTTCGCAGTAAAGCACTATTTGAGCAATAGTGGAAATCAGACCTGAAAAAAATTTCAGCGCTGCACTAGTATCGCAGAGGTCAGTGGTTCGAATCCCGTACAGGCCTGAAATTTTTTTCAGGTCTGATTTCCACTATTGCTCAAATAGTGCTTTACTGCGAAGGATCGTTCTTATATACATAAATATGGTTTATCGAATGTTGATGGCAGGATATACTTTTGATTCATGGACACGAGATTTTGATATTACTATATTCGCGAGCGAGCGAGCTTGGGAGAGGGAAAGCTTTAGGATTAGCTCGGTTTTTCAGTTTTGGTTTTGTTGCAGTTTGCGGATTTTCCCTTTTTTAGCATTTGTTTTTCGATCTTCGGCAATAAAAATGCAAGCGGTTTTTCGAGATTGGTACACAATAATTTCCTCTTTAGAACGGGGAAGTTCCCGCCGACGATTTAAAAAAGTAACAAAATGTACCTGTTTGTTCTATTTGTGCAAACGCATGTTACACCATTTTACTGTCAATTCAAGCCACACGTGACTGATTGCTAACCATTCCAAGTCAATCTCCGAATTGAGTTTAAGTTCTCAAAAGTTATCTTGTGGATTTTCAATAGGTTTTCAGGGCCGAAGGATATACATTCCTCTTCGGTCAGTTTCCAAGCAGTCATTTTGCCTTGTTCGAACCCCTCTGTTAACTCGGCTTTTTCTCTTTCAAATGATTTCAACAAAACTTCTTGTTTACGTAGCACGCTCAAAAATCCTTCACAATTGAGGTTCGTGTTACTATTGCAACTGCCCTTTCCTTGAATGTCGTAATGTCCACTCTCTCTTGAACGATTTGGACCCAGAACACTCTAGAGAGTTATTACTTTAAAATTCTTGAATATCTTCGTCAGTAGATAAATGTGGACAAAATGATTTTTCTCTCCAAGAGAATATAATTGGGACATAAAATGTTCTCCTGATCTTGAATTGCATGGAACAAATCCGACAAACGAATAAGGTATTGCATGGGTCTACACTGATTAAATTATAAGCTCAGTGACTTACATTTAACAGGTGTCACTGAAAAGACACCATTTTATTGAATCGCCATGTCTTCTGGACACTCTAATGTTTATTTCATGTACAATGATAGCGTGAGTGCACATAGCTTAGTAGCAATGGTACGAGTAACTTAGTGCGAAATCAAAGATACACAAGTTGCTTACAGCATGTTGATGTTTCCGATGTTCAAATATGCAGCAGAGCTTGTTGAAAAATAAAGTGACTACAACTTGAAGCTACTCTAATGGCGCTACGCTTAGCTAAATTTTAATGGTATGAGAAATTTGGTGCATAATCAGTAATTCACCTTTGCATACGGCATGGCGAAATGTGGATCTTTCCAATGTTAAAATACGTAGCAGAACTGGCGTTGTGTTTTAAAGAAAAAGACAGATGTTAGAGAGATTTAGCATCGCGTTTACGTGAAACGCAAACTGCAAGAGTGACCACGTGACCTTGTTTTTCCCACCAATTTTTCACGTTTGCCGGTTGCACTTTGCCGAAACCTGTTTCGTGTTTGCCGTGTACTTAAGATTTCCTTCACGTTTTCTCTCACAGAGTAGAAGTTCATTTTCGGAAAAAAGGGCATCAAAACTATTCCTTGTAAGTCATACATGGGCGTGTTCAAATCCACCATGACGTGAACTCAAGTGAAGCTAAAGCAGCAAGATTCACGCTATTTTACGTGAAACGTGAAAGGGAAAGCTAACGTTTGCCGTTTCATGCAAACGCGGTGCTTTATCTCTCTAATCACAAATCCAAGGCTTTCGAGAGAACCATTAAACTTTTTAATTTTGTTCAAGGTTCCGCGAAAAACCAAAAACTCTGCTACTACATCATGTATTCGTTTGATATTAAATACAGATAACTGCTGAAAAGCTATTGATTGTACGTCATTAAGGCTGATCAAACGTTCAAAAATCTAGACAGTAGAAGTCTCCTTGTTCTAGGTACTGTTCATTATCAACAGCAACTAGTCTTGTCGGTGGGGATGAACTTTGAGTACTCAAGCCAGCAGCATTGCGTGACTCGACTGTCACGTAAACAATGTCACCATCAAACAACATACTAATGTTTGACAAAGGAAGTGTAACGTTTGTCACCAAGCCAACATCTTGGAATTGTAGGACGTCCGTGGCATTTGGATGTTTACCAACGGCTACCCGAAATCCACTGACATCCGATTCTTCGTCGTTAAAACCGAACCAGTGAACCCGCATTGTTTTGTTGAACAGATGACAACTGGAGTGTAGTCCAAAAACGTCATGAGTTCGATCGTCGCTCACAATTACCGAGCCCTGTGAAATAAGGGGAAAAATGTTTTTCAGTTGCATCCACTAGGACTTCATTTGACTTACAAAAGAGGACTTATTTGTTGGTCAATTGAATGATTGATGCAGGTAGAGCTTGTATAAATAAAGGTACTATGGACACTGTAACCATTGACAATGATTCACCTGTTGTTGTAGCCATTACTCCCTGAGCTTAGGCACATTAGTTCTTGTATTCCTTTTTCCTTTTTATAAATAGACCGGGGTGACTAAAACTACACTTTCGTTTGTCAAATGTGTTTCTTTTTCAACGGTATCACGAACTCAGAGAAGATTGCCATTTTGGAGATATGTGCGCTTTTACAAAAAACTTCCCCCGATACCCTTCCAGATAATAAATTCATACCTTTGACGGCGGAGTGTCATCAACAATCACTGCAGACGATATGCTCTCTGCAATAAGTCCAACGTTGTTTTCACATCGTACCAGTGTGAAATAACTTTGGCCTGGGACTAACAGAAGACCAGTTGCCTCTACTATCATACTCAAGCCATTGTCAACAAAATCTGTGAAAACGTCAGTGCTGTTTCTAATTGCAAAGCTACATAGCTTGACACCGCTTTCGTCATCTTCGACTTTGGTGATGTTTGACATTAAAGTACAGTTCAAGGTGCAAGATGTGACATAAAACTGAGGTGTTATCTCGCCTAGGTAAGGGGCTGTCAAATCAACTGTCACTCCAGTTGTTGTTACCACAGCGAAAAGGCCAGCACCGTTTGTTACTCTTATGCTAATATAGTAAGTTCCATTATTAGTCACATGGCAGTCAGTGCACGACACTTGCGTTGAATTTGCAGCAATTTCTGTCATGGATTTTACTTGACATCCCACTGGCAGTGTTCCAACGCAGTATTCAGTTCTGCTTATTTCGCTCTCTTGGTCTTGTGATTTCCATGATGCGTGCAGACTCTCTGTCAGACCAATCCAAGGGTATGAGCCCGCTATGACCTTGGCGGAAAGTTATTTTGCACAAATAAGTAAGTGTACTGGGAAACAACCTATGTGCTTATTGTCTGCGAGTTGCGAATACATGTATGTAACAGTCTGTTCAGTAGAATGGATCACACTTCAAAGCATTTTGCATTTCTTCCAAAATAGTGACGTGCTTTGAATGAACCCGCAACTGAAAAAGACTACGACAGTCGCTCAGTCCATCAAAAGTGAGGGGCCTTAACCTGATTTAAACTAAGAAAAAAAAACGGCAATTTTGTCTGATAATTTTACCTTTGTTAATTCAGGAGGAGTGGCGTCTACTTCGAAGCCATTAGATGAAATACGTGACGTCATTCCAGCTCCATTTTTAGCTTCCACTGTGACGTAATACCGTACAGCATGAGACAAAGACAAATTCCCTGTTTTTGCAGATAGCATTCTTCCAACAGTTGTAAAATTCATGGCGTCTGCAGCCTCAGGGACAGTTCCTATCGCCCAGCGGTATTCGACGATTCCACTCTCTTGATCCTCGAAGGGAGTCCATACTGCTTCCACCGAACTCGTTGATGATTGATAGCCTACGTCAGCAAGAAGAGATGACCCATCGTGGACAACTCCAGCCTTGGGTGGGGTAAAATCTACGATAACACCATCAGACGAGGAAATGCTGCTAAAACCATCACCGTTTGTGCACGTAATCTCACTGACGTAGCGAGCCCCTGGAACAAGGTTAAGATTTGTTTGTGTAAGGTTCCCGTTGCTTTCTACTGCTCTCGTGAACACCACAGTTTCATTTCCAAATAAAGACCTGTCATCTGAGGGTGTCTGCTCGACAATTGTCCAGGAGCAGCTAGCCACACCAGACTCTACATCGTCAATGCCTCCCCACGTAACCGACAAGGCATTCATAGAATTAACGAAATCGATATCCTTGCCTATGCCATCAAAAACAGTTCCTTTTGATGGAGGTGTAGTGTCGAACGTGAGCTTTTTCGATGACATCACCGTACGCAGTCCAGCCCCATTTTCAACGACAACCGTTATGTAATATTCTCCCCAGGAATAAGGTCTGAAAGGTCCAATAGCACCTTGCAAAGATGCGCCTGCTGATACCGGACCACTTCCACAAGTTCGAGGATTCGTTTGCAGACAATATGCACTGCTATGTATTCCACTTTCGAGATCTTTAACACCACTCCACGAAACGCTGATTTCAATAGTTTGCGTCTCTTGATCGACAACTGTGTGTGAGACTGACACTTCTGCCTTCAGTGGTGGGCTGGGATCTGCAATGAATCCATCGGACTGTTCCACTGAGCTTAGACCACTCAAAGTCGTGGCTCGTATGGTTACATAATACGTTGCACCACTCTTTAAGACATCTATGTCACGAATACCTGGTGCTAAGTCTTTTTCTATGTTCCTCTTTAGGCCAATGTTTAGATAAGAGAGAATATCTTCTTTGCCCGGACTTATCCCGATGGCTATCTCGTAAGTAATAACAGGATCTTTAGTGTCAGAAACAAATGGGTCCCAGTTGGCACTTATTACCTTTGTGTTGTTGAGAAAATCGAGGTCCGTCCCGATTACCAGACCGTCTCGAACACGACCAGGAACGGGCCAAACGGATTCTACACGGAAGCCATCAGACCGTACAGTGGCTTGCATCATCGCTTTATTCCAGCAAGTCAGCACATTAAAGTATGTAATGCTCTTGTCAAAGCCAAGATCTTTGTAGGTCTTACTTTCTATGAAAACACTTTTTTCTTCTGAAATGGAGTGGTTCGTAATATTCTTCTCGAACCAAATAACGGCGTTCATATCTTCAATGGTCCAAGTACATGACTGCACGCCACTTTCAGGGTCTTCTACGCCAAAGCAAGTCACAGAAACGTTCCAGTTCTCAAGCACAGCAAAGGAGTCCACTCCTGTTGCTTGGCTTCCGTCAATAACACTTCCAATTGAGGGAGGAGTGCCATCCAACAGCATCCCATCAGAAGAAACTGTTTTCGATAGACCGGCACCATTCGTCACGTAGACTGTCACAAAAACCCTCTCTCCCTCATTTGCGACACATTCTGGGCAAACAAACGACTTGCTCTTGCCGGTGGATGTCATTGCTTTAATTTGGCAGCCATGAGGGGTAGTCCCTACACAATACTCACTCTCTGAAATGCCACTTTCGGGATCTGTAATATTTTTCCACTGACCTGACAATTCCATACCAGAGGAGAAGAAATCGATATCTTCGTCATATTTACCATCTTGTACATCTTTGCTCTCGGCAAGTGGTTGTGATGTATCTATCTTGAGACCAAGCGATGTAATATTAGAACTTAGTCCGGCCTGGTTTTGTGATATTACTGTGATGAAATATGTTTCTCCATGGGATAATCTGAGGTTCGTCCTCGTTAACTCAGTGGCTAACCCAACATTTTCGAAAGGAATTATATTGTCCTTGTATGGTTCGCTGCCAATTGCACAATAGTAGCTCTTTACATCACTTTCGTCGTCTGTAAACGGAGGCCATGATGCTGTGATGGAGTCATTGTCAGATTGAAACTGGAAAAACCCATCACGTGATACACCTGCTACAATAGGACCTTTTGGAAAGGGTGGAGTATTGTCTATGAGAAATAAGGCAGATGACAAAGAAAAAAGACCCGCATTGTTGATGCACTTTACATTGGCAGTGTATTCACCAGGGTGAAGCGTAACATTACTGGGTATCGTAAGATTACTTAAGGAGGCATTGAACGATGCTGTGAATAATGCTTTTCCAGCAGCGTCAAGTACTGAAACTTTGCACGCGCTTATACCACTCTCCTCGTCTGTAAATCTTTCCCACGATATGGAAACATTACTGTTACTGAGGAAAATTTTATTAGCAGTTTTGCTCGACGCTTCTTCGATGTTTACTTTTCCTGCTAGAGGTGGTGTTCTGTCAAAGATGAATGCATCAGAGCACGATTGAGAGACAAGACCAGCTCGGTTCCTGGCCATCACAGTAACAAAATATTTCACGCCAGACCTAAAAACCAAGTCTGTGTTTGTAGTGTTGACGTAGTTTGACTGCCCGATGTTTATAAGTGGTTGGACTTGAGTTCCACACTTGCTTGTTCCTATAGCCCATTTGTAGTACCATATTTCACTTTCAGGCTCAGAAAATCTGTCCCAGTAAACATGCAACGCAGACGTATCGTCAGAAAAGAAGACTTGCTCTTGGGCGTTGTATTTCCACTTACTCTGAGACCCTGATCCTGGATAGATAGTGCTGGGTATCGGTGGAGTCCCATCCGCAACAACACCATCTGAAGAAAGTTCCCTAACACCTCCCGCCTGATTTGTGACCCTCAAGTGCACATAATACTTTTTACCACTGGTCAAGTTTAGATTTCCGTGACTTCTAACGTGTGTTGAGAGACCAACATCCGTGTAGTTTAGAACACTGGTTTTGTTATGCTTGCTAGTGCCAATACTCCATTCAAATTTCTCAATTCCGCTGTCTAAATCCCAGATTCCTTCCCAGTTTGCAGCAATATTTGTCAGAGTGGACTGATAATTCTTATCAGGTACCATGATCCCATCATGCACCACACCATGGCTTGGAAGGGAAAGGTCAAGTAGGACTCCGTCAGAACTAATGCAGTTACGAAGTCCGGCTTTGTTTAAGGCACAGACAATAACATAGAAGACACCATCTGTCAGGGTGAGGCCAGTCAAAGCAGCCGAAGTATTCATTCCAACGTTTTGAAATGGGACAATATTGGGTAAACCTGCACGATTTCTGCTCACTCCATACTCGTAATGTTCAATACCAGACTCTGGATCTGAAAACCCGTCCCACTGAGCTGATAAAGTTGTGTTACTCTCCTGAAAATCAAGGTCTGAACCTGTGCTTCCATCACGAACTTGAGCCTTACGTACGCTTGGAAGCGTTGCATCAACGATGAAACCATCTGAAGATACTTCCAAGCTCACCAATCCTGCTTTGTTCTCAGCCTTGATTTTTACACAGTACTTCTGGCCATTTGTCAGCGAGATATTAGCTAACACGAAGGAAGTTGTTGTTGGAGGGGTAACTTTGATAAATCTGTTACCAGTAACGTGATAGTTCCCCATCATACAGCTTCCTACAGCAAGATAGTACTGTTTGACTTCAGTGTGCGGCTCTAAGAACTTTGTCCAGGAAGCATAAACATGTCTCAAATCAGCCTGATAGTCGACATCTGTCTGGGGATTAGGTCCATCGAATAGACATCCAGGGGAGGGTGAGGTGGAATCAGGTATGATGAGTACCGAGTGGGCATCTTTGTATCTATTTGCTCCATTATAAGCCCTTATAATGAAAACGTAACTTTTCCCTTGGGTCAACGCCAAACCACTAAAGCTTGCAGATGTAGGCAAATTACCTCCATGCACAACTTTGAAGGCAGAGTCTGTTGGTGTGCTATCCGAGGGAATAATGGCCCACAGGTAACTCTTGAGCCCACTATGAGCATCGGAGAAACCCAACCACGTCACTCTCACCGATGATGTACTAGGTATGTAGACACAGGAGGTGCCATTAACGAAGTCATCCTTACCAGTTACTATAATCTTTCCTGTGAAAACTGGACGTGTTGTATCCACGTTAAAGCCATCCGAAGTCACGTCAGTGCTCAGACCAACTGCATCAATGGCCCTCACAGTAACGAAGTACTTTATATTATTACTCAAAGTGAGCCCATTATGTGTGATGTTCGTTGAATTTCCTGCTGATGTCCAGGAAATGATGGTGCTTCCGCTACTATCCTGAACTTTATACTTGTACTCCGAGATGCCGCTTCCTTTGTACCCATCTGTGAAGCCATGCCAGTTTACTGCAATCATGGTATTGTCTGATTGATAGTCAATGTCGCTGAAGTGGCCATCGTTGACAATGCCAGCTTGTGGGGCATCATGGTCTATTAGTAAACAGTCAGAATTTACTGTGCTGTACAGACCAGCTTTGTTGTAGCCTCTGACGACTGCGCAGTAGCTCTGCTTGGAGATAAGATTCACGTTAGCTATTGTGGACGAGAAGCCTTGAGATGTGGTCTGGAATGAGGTTATGAGACCAGTACCCTCTCGCTGAACTGCAAAAGTGTAGCGTGCTATGGGAGAATGTGGATCAGTGAACTGTTCCCAGTTTGCGGTGAATGTGCTCGTCCAGTTGGCGCACTTTAAATCCCTGCCAATTTGGTTACCATCGTTTACCTTCCCAACAAGAGGTGCTGATGTGTCGATTATAACTCCATCGCTTGTAAGGTCGGAAAATAGGCCAGCTTTGGTGTAGACTCGGACAATAAATCTTACTTTAGAACCATCTTCAATGTTGTCAAAGCTCCTTTGTACGTTGGTGTTGAGGTTTACTGCATTAAATGGCATAAGTTCGACTGTTTTGTTTGAGACAAACGAATTAAGAATTACTTTCCATTTATACAAGCTGACACCGTGTCTTGCCTGTACTCCTCCCCAGTTTACTTGAAGTAATGTAGAGGCTTGATAACTTAGGTCGGCTCTAGGTCCATCGTGGATCCATCCACCGTGTGGCTTAGAGGTATCTATAACTACGGCCTTACTGCAGACTGGTAGGTAAGTTTTCCCTCTCAAGTCGGATGCCCTCACAGATATTTTATAAGATGCCATATCTTGAAGGCTTAGTCCTCTAACAGTATGATAATCATTGTTACCCTCTAAAGTTCCGCTGATATTTGCATTAAACGAACAAGGTGTGGAGCCCAAAAGCAGGGACCATCTAAGAGAGATGCTACCACAGGTCGACGAAAAGCCGGAAATCTTCAGAAACAGTCTGTCTGTGATATATTGGTACTGAATTGGCGATTGCTGCTTTGAATCAACAATCTGCACATCGCCAATGTTAATAAAAATGTCATCTGTCACCATTCCAGGGCAGCCTCCAAGAATACCATCACACCTAATAAACGTTAAACATGATAAAACGTCTAAAATCTCTACAGCTACTAACTATAAAGAACTCGTAGTGGCGCTAGTGATTTCTCTGATCTATTATCCTGATGCTTCTTGAGTAAAGAAGAAAGTTACTTTACATGTTTGAGCACCTCCTGTGGAAATGATCACGTTTGAATGAATTTCCTCTTTGTGCTAGCCACCATAGTGCAAACAATCTCGTAAGCATGACAGATAAGGTACATTTACATGTTTTGATCATACCTCTCCGGCTGATCACAAGCGTCAAGAGCAGGTCGACAGATGGTTCTATTTGATTTAAGTGAAGGCCTGCAAGTACCATCCCCAACACATACAGAGGCCTTGATACAACTTGGTGCCAGGTGAGACGATTGACATGAGTATCCCAGCCCTGAACACCTGAAAGGACAACAAATGAGTTGCTGAACTGTTTTTTTTTTTTTTTTTACAGTCGATACAACACCTTTGCGGTGAATCTTTTAATTTAAAGCTCATTTTTGACAAGAGTACGAAGATCCGTACGCTGAATAAGAGTGGCACTGAAATATGCCCATCGACAGAGAAAAGGCTCAACGGAAAAAACATTAAAAAATTGAGAGTGATATATCAGACTTAAAATTAGGCTTGAATTTGCGACACCCTCTTCTAAAAGACATGATTTCACGCTAGGAAGGGGAATCTCCCATTTTAAAAAGGGTTAGCAGTGGCAAAATAAAATCCCTTTACAAGTGATAATTATGAAGTGCGTGCGCTAAAGTTGGTCCAATGAAAGACAAGAGGATATTATTACGAATTCGTTAAACAAGCACTTTGACTAACAAGAGAAGTGAAATACTGCACCTGCCAGCGTTACACGTGTCTTGTTTTGTGCATTTGTTTCCGTCGTCACAAGGCACAGCTGGACGATTACTCCAAGCACTGTTGGCACGAGCTGCTGTATCGTACAAGTCACACCACTGACATTGATTTGACGGATTTAGTGCGTGGTGACTATAGTCTTGGCCTAAGGGAAGTAAAATATTGATAGAGCATTGTCGTTTAAGATTGAAATAATGTCAATAAAAAAGGCGATATTGATTCTGAAATCTCTAGAGGGGAAGAAGAAGTTCAAAACTAAAGTGTAACTTCCATTCTACTGAACTACATTTGCTTGTTGGCTTAAAGACACTGACATCCTATTTTTAAGAAAAAGATTTTCTTACTAGTTTTATTATTTCACTTGAATTCAGGGCTACGAATGAAGTTTAAAAAAATCAAGACAAGAAGCTTCTTTGGGTGGGAGCCACCTCAAAGTTCCACACCGTAGAAAAGTTATTATTTGTAACATACATAATGCAGTTCATTCAGTCAACATAACCAGCAAACCAGCACAAGAGCTTAAAGGAACCTGTTACCGAGGTGAGTATCTAAGAGTTTAACATTGTCGACATTAGTTACCTGCCACCTTACACATGCATGTTTTGTTCACAAATCCAAATCCAGTTTTCAGGCTGCAGCTAGTTCCATTACAGAATTGACAAAGGGAGTTGCAAGTGAAGGAAATGCCACTGCACTGGCCGCTGATGCATTTATCTGCACGGGTGCACTTATTCCCATCATCACATGCCATACCATCTCGATTGGACCATGCGCTGTTGGTGCCTCCTGGATTACACCACTAGAGTGAAAGGAAAAATTGTGAAAATCGTATAACATCACTTAATAAAATAATATGGTCAGCTACTGTAGAATTGAAATAGATAGTTATTTCATCTTTGGGTAATACACAATTACCTTGTGGTATCGTTGGTTTTGCACTTACCTTGAAGGCTGGAAAATTTTCTCTTCTTGAACAATTTTTGAATTACTGTCTCAAACAATGACAAATCTGATAACATGGCTATCAGAAAGATGGTAAATTCCATAAGGAATTAATGGTGGTAAATCATCCTCGGAAATGCGTTGTGAGCAATTTCAAGGTGTTGTATTTAGGAGGGTGAGATCAGTTTCTAAAGACCAAACACCCAGCAAAGCAAAACCAATAAAATTATGGATTACTTTCTACGTTCAATTTTAGTTCCGCAACAGAACATCAATTGAAAAATTACTAAAGGGTTTGCAATCAATTTCTCCATAGTTGCTAACCTCATTCAAGGAAGATCAGCGATTTTCTGGTTGACAACAAGAAGCTTACCGCCTGTCTTAGGAATGCAGCGCTCTTCAAGTTTTAACTGAATTAAAGTTAAAAACATGATAGCAGTGCACGTTGTTGTTTTTACGGGAAAAGAACAAATTTCTTCGTTTTTTAAATATTCGAACGACAGAACGCTGAAAATTGAAAATTCCAGACAGCTTATAAGTAAACCGGGTTTTTTCGCTGTTGGAAAAATTTTTGCCTCGCGGAGTAGATTACTAGTCCAGGGACAAATTTCCTAAAATGTTTCGCCCCAAATGGAGGATACTGTTTAGCATCACTTCATACCTGACATGGATTTCCAGGTTTATACTGATTGCGAGCAAAGCAAGTCTTTTGGCCACGGTGCTGTATGACACAATAACCAGGTTTAATGGGACAGCCGCTGCCATCGTGTGCTTCACATGAGGGACAATTGTAGAATGTACCCACACATATTCCAGTCACACAGTGGTCGTCCTTGGTCCTCATGTTGCCGTCACTACATTGCAGGTTGTTGTTGATAGTCCATTTATTTATGTTATTGCTGTCGCATTGCTGAAAAAAAACAAAACAAAAACGTTTAGTTATTTTTATAAACATAATTTAATCCTAAGTGCTATGTTTAATAGTCTTTTTCACAAAAAAAATTTGAACTCAACGCATCTAGGAAAACATACACGTGAATCCACTATTTTTCAAATCAAAACCTTTTCTGTCCAACAAACAAAAAAGAAATCGCAAAATGTTGTATCTTGCGCACACTTATGACATTGATCTGGCTATCAAACCATGCTTATGTGAGATGAGGTGATTTCTCATACCTGCTAAAAAGGAAAATGATTGTACTCCACATAAGTTTGATTCAAAACCAGTGTCTGCTATGATAGCTGTTTGGGCTTCATTCATATACGTTATGCGTGGTTGATATTACAATTACCTGGCATGGATATCCTGGCCTCCGTTCGCCATGAGCAAAACAGGTGCGTACTCCTGCCACGATGATAATACAATGTCCAGGCTTAATACGGCATGCATCGTTGTAACACTCTTCACATGACAAGCATGAGAATGGAGTACCAATGCATCTTCCATTAGAGCAGTGGTCGTTTCTAGTACAGGGAACACCATCATTGCATGGCAAAGAATCATCATTGGTCCATGATTTTTTCCTGGAAATATGGCATTTCTGAATCGACAAAGAGAATGCGAAGGTCATTGTCAAATTCAAACAAATCAACTTTTTCGTAAAGCCAGCAATTTCCATGAGTTCCCCTGGTATACAATAGGCGTGGTTTTTATAGCTTTAAATTCAGCAGTTTTGTACTCAGTGTGAATGCCTTTGGCCTTGGCTACAGCTCACTGAGTTGACAAGATGCTCTGTAGTCCGTTACTGAAAGGTGTATTTGAATTCCGAATTATGACGAGTTTCTAACTTGCAGCCCGTTGGTACTCTACGCACGATAAGAGGTAAGACCTGTGTTTGAGATCCTCTCGCTCTCTGGTACTGAACAAATCAAAATTTGGCAATCTGGCCCAAGTAAGAAAATTTGCCTTAAAGCATGACAGAGTAGGTATCCTATCTATACGTAATTTACATATACCTTGATATGTTATTGCCGATGAGCTTTGAGAGAATATTACCTGACAAGAATTGGACGGATTAATAGTACCGTATGAATAGCACTGATGACCATTTATTTGACACTGCCTCAGATCACATCGGCGGCCAAGTTTGGTATAGCATGGATGACAGTGGCAAGTAAAGCTGCCATAAGTGTTACGGCAAATATGTTGACATGGATTTGAGTTACACTCGTTAACATCTGAAGTGAGAAAAAAATTTAACATTAATTTCTTTGTTGTTTCAGATGAGTCACTCATTTAAGAATAAAAAAAAAAAAAAGAAACGTGCTGAAGAATTTAATTTGTAAAATCGGTGTTGATAAAGTGAATGGATTCTTTTTCGATTCTACTCATGGCCTCTTCGTTTGTCCCGAAGAAACTATTAGTAAGAGCGTCAGTGATAACAACTAACTCAAAATCGTCTGGAATTAGGGACTGCTCAGTAAGTACAAGGTTAGAGACATAAAAGCAGATCTAATTCTCGGTCTTCCTCAAGCTTCACAAAGATGGCTGTAAGAAATCAATCCGTCAATCAATACCTAATGATGCAGTTGTTGGTTTTTTAGGTACAACATGTAGAGATTTCGTCATCGTGACAAGAAACCGAATAAATTTTCTGAAAAAATACGAAGTAGATGTGAAATCATTCAAAGGTGATGTCGCTTAAAAAATGACACCGTCAAAACTAAAAGAAGCAGAATTTTACTGCGATCCAGAGGTATGAGTGCATGGCAAATCAAACAACCATAACGTTATGTTATCAAACAGCAAGTTTTCAGTGCAAGCTAGAGAACAATCCTCATCAGTACTTGTGTCCTAAATTTTCAACCAGCGTGGAAAGGAACGTTGCCGTTCAGACTTATTTATTTAGGACTCAAGTTGAAGGCGGTGTTTCTGTCTTCCTTCCACCCTTTAAACGCGCAGAGTAATGGTAATGGTAATGGTTTATTAGATATGAATTCGGCACTAAAATGAAATACTTCATATTTACAAGAAATTACAAAAAACATTTACAAATTAGATGAGACTATATAAATAAAAAAATTTTGCCGGGGGACTGGGTTACCGGCTCACAAGATTCTATTAACAAATTATTACAAAGGTGATATAAGTCTATTGCGATAATTCATTAAGCTTTGATGTCATTGCGGGAAAGAAACTTATTTGAAATCGTTTTGTCCTGCATTTAAAAAGAGTCAAGTTATTGCTGGAGCGCAGGTGGCGGCCGTGTGCGTCTAGTCTTTTCTGTGGAATCAATGATGACATCTGTTGCCTCGTTACAGTATCATCACTAGAAAGAGCTGAATAACGTATACGCATGCGCTAGGTTTTGCCGCGGAAACACGGATTTTGAGTCGTTCACATGGTTGATTTCCTATTCTGTTGCTTCCAGGCGTCGTTTTCCTTGCCTCTTTTCTTTTACAGAACAACCTCCAAAAACTTGGTACACACCCTAAAAATTTTTAAAAATTAATTTTCTCCTTAAAACCTCTGGAATAGGAAAATGCCTTCTACGAAAACAGAGTTCCTCGGTTTTAAAAGTCAGCCGTTACTATTTTCCGCTAATTTCGCTAAATTTAGACTTAGAACACATGAGCCCGCGTTGTTGACCGCATACCCACTGTCGTAAGCATTTCATTATTCAGCTCTGTCTCACCACTACATAAAACATTAAGGTTACGAGAAAAATGCAGAAATCATCACAAAACAAAGAAGCTTTTGAATCTTTTGTTAAAGCCATTTTTCTTGTCAATAGTGTAGGAATTGTAGAGAGAACCGTATGGAGAATATGAATGCTGATGTTAAGGTGTAAAAAGGGCTAACTCAAACACATTACTTCAAAGCCTATCAAGGATCTCCGTCACTGTTTTTGAGAAGTTTTGAGTTAAAAAGCTGAAAAAAGTCATACAGATGTGCTAGTTGAATTTCTATTGTGTAGAAAAATTCCGTTAGCAAAACTCAATTTCTAGATCGCGACCAAAATATCTGCCCTTCTGCTTGCTTTTGTCGATAGGAATAACATTATACGACGAGATTAGCTAATTGCTAGAGAATGGCGAGTTATGGGACACTTCCGCATTTAATTGTGACAGTCAATTCGCTGAGGCGCGACACGGAATAAGTTCCCCGCTCCATCTTCTTTGTTTTGTCTCGTTCCCATTGCCGCCGTCGGGGTATGGTCAAGGTCGCAACAAACGATTTCAGGCAGGCAAGCACTTTTTCTCAGACATAGATTCGTCACCCGTCAGACTTAAAGCTCATTTTGTAACTTATGGTAAGCAAAGTTTACCTTTCACAGTTAGTTTACAGAAGAAAAATACAAGCCGACTAAATTAAATTTAGCACTTAGAGCGCAGGAACTTACCAGTCCTGCAGCACGTTCCAGTATATCCTGATCTGCAGTAACAGCCCGAACTATGCGGTTGGCCGTAATTTGCACAGAGCCCTATATTGCACCTCTTTCTTTCGGTAAAATGATAGGGGCACTGTCCGCATTGATTTTTAACTCTGGTTATGTAGCGCGTTCTTAACTGTATACCACCAGTTCCACAAGGATAAGAACAACTTCCCCAGTTAGACCAACCGCTAACACTGCAATCGCGCCTGTGGCATGGTGGTGGTGGTGGTGGTGGTGGAGGCCTTCGACGTCGACGTCGACGTCGCCTTCTCCATGTATGACAAGATTCAATAAAAAGCATTGCGATACAGAGCCAGACAATCAATGTCGTTAATTTTACCATTTTTCACGAAAAAATACCCTTCTTCCCTTCAAGGGATAAATGCAAGACCGAGCAGGCGAACTTTCTTACGAACGCGCTGATCCGGCGCAAATTCTGAGACAATTTGTAGATTCATCGCTGCTTATTTCATGTTAGAGCCGAAAACTGTGACCCGTGACATCGCATTAGCAGCTGAAAACAGATCCCAAGGAAGCAGTTTCTATGTCTTAGCTTGCTATATTTTACTGTCATGAAGCCAAACCACAAGGCATGCCGCCAAAAATGATAATAATAATAAAAAAAATAACGGATAGGACCTAATGACATCGTGGTGGCAGAAAGTTCCTCAAATTTCAGTTCCAGATCGTATTAGTTTTGAGGAGGGAGCTGCTTTAGGTTAATAAGAACTCAAAAGGAAGAAGTAATCCTGGATTGGCAATTTTTCATTTACATTTGATTATTTAGAAGTTAGAGAGGGAGAGAGAGAGAGAATATCTCATTTTGTTTTATGAAGAGAAGTTTTCCCGGCCTACTTAGCTTTGGCGAGAAAAATTAAAAAGGCATGTTGTCAGTCATTTCCAACAGGATGCACCCTTGTAACAGCGTAACCTATGACATCGTAACAGCAAATGTTTGAAAATCGATGCCATTTCCTTCAGATTATGATCGATTACCATGCAAGTTTCATTATTTATTTCATGGTTAAATCCAAACCGCGAAAAGGTTTTTTTCTTGGATAACAACGTTCCAGTTTCTATGAAATCGATGGAACCACACCTGGCGATGTAAATTTAAGAGTTTTCATGATACTTAGATAGCTTTGAAAAGGATAGCATTGAGAAGGATAACATTAAATGTTTGTTTCTAAGGAAGAAGTGCTTTACTGCGACACAATCCTAAAAAAAAATTGACCTCGTGACATCGTAACAGCAGACAGTAAGTCGATATTCAATTCTGAATGCTTTAAGTTTGGTCATAACAGAATATCGATAACATAAAAGGTGAATCTAGCCGCCAAATCTTTAATAACAGTTCATAAGGAAGCAGTCGTCATGGATTGGCACTGCTGGACTTTACTGTTAGTGATAGTTTCCACTGTTGCTTTTCCCGAAAATACCACAGAATTGGACGGAATTCAAGAAAAGCGACTGTCATTTTACCAACACTCCAAATGCACCTACTCCTACGAGTTGTCAGTTCACACTGCACGAGGCTTCAAGTCCACAGAAAGTGACGGTTTTCAAATTCATGCTCTGGTAAGGTCCTAGGATACTGTTATGAAGTACTTAGTTAGTGAATAATTCACGGTTAGTCAGTTAGTTAGTCAGCTCAGTATTATTTGGTCTTTCCAGTTTATAATAGGAATGTAGTTACTGAATGAATTCGAATTCTGAAGTTATTTAGGTTTAGGCTGTCATGATGAGTTTTCGAATTATGACTGTCTTTTCTAACTTCCAAAAGGATGTGCCTAGTCCGTCTGCTGACCTTGCTTTGCACCCACAAGAAAGTTTTTGTTTTGACTAACGCAGTCAGAGGTTGATTTATTTGATCGGAAACATCAAGATGAATGAATGTGAAGGTGTCGTCTGATCGTCCGGGTGAGTGTAGTCCTGGGAAGGACTGTTGTCGGTGGTAGTGACTAACGTTTCGACAACCTGTGCGGAAGTCATCATCAGAGTCAAGTGAATGATTGTTGTCAGTAGAATGTTCTTATTCCAGTTCTTGTAAAATGATCGGTTGGTTTTGCCGTGATGTTATTGGCTGTAAGACTCAAGTGACGTAAGTCGGTCGTAATTGGTCTGTTTCCATCTGTCGGTAAACAGACAGACCCACAACAGTCCTTCTCTGGACTACACTCACCCGGACGATCAGACTACAGCTTCACATGTTACCCCCGGGTTCAAGCCATTTACTGCAAGATGAATTAAGTACTTTTTTATTCATTTCGTAAGTCTCGCGCAATTGTTTGGTTTAGTACACAAGAATGAAGCGAGATTTGGATGTAAGTCGAGAATTACAAATAGACGAAAAGGACAATTCGAGAGTCTTACAGGCTTTCCCGAGCGTGATGTGCGGGATAGCTAGTTTCCCTGGACATTTGATCGTGTAACTACATGAACAGCTGGTAAACATTACTTAGTTGAAGTTACAGTTGGCGCGCATGCACATCCGCATCCATTCGTTTTCTTGAATACATCTTGATAAATTTGAAAATAAAAATGGTTCTTTGGTTTCAAAGTAAGAGTTGAAGCAAGGGAAACACCGACTCCTAAGCCACTACGTTGGATATTTCAGCTCGGGTTAAATTCAAAGGAAAAGATTGAGTTCATTTTATCATCACCAAATCGTCTGCCCCAAAATGCGCAACAGGTTTCAACGTTATTTCTGCCGCTTTACGCACAAATTTATTTTCACTAGCCTATACAGAGCAAATGTTTTCCTCCTTTTCCGCGTACATTTCATAAAATTTTCAGGCACAACATTCGTTCGCAAGGCTCACACTGAAAGTACCTACTTGTAAACGTGATTAAGTACTTCTTTGTCGCTGCACGCTATTATTTTTGTGTGGCTTACACAAAGTGTGTAGCCACACTATGGCACGATCGGATTTATTTATTTATTATTTGTCGACGAAAGTCAAATGCATGTCATGTGGTATAGTGTCGTAAGGCGTATTAGTCTGAGTCAGCCATCTTGGTTGTAAGCCTGGTCTCGAGTAATTTTTTTTTTTCAGGTGATCGTTTGACGAGTTAGTTCTCGTCACACAAGCCAAAACACCCAGATCGGCTGGTGTTATAACTGCAGCTTGTGCAAGAGCTTACGCTCTTATAAGACAACATTTAACAGCTTGAATCTTCGGTACGAGTTGTACTACACTGAAAGAAGTCATTGCACTCTCGTAAGCCAACAACTATCGGATTGACCTATCGGTGCGGGTTGCACCACTGAGTCACTTGAAGAGTTTTAAAGTGTTTGAAATTGTCTTAAGCCTCCTGGAAGTGCCATAAAGTGAAATAAGTTGTATTGTAGTTGCATTCTCCTTGCACTGTTGAGAATTCACGGAGGCAATGATATTTCAAAACGATAAAAATACTAGTAAGTATGGGAATCTTGATTGTACAATACCGGTCAAAGATTGGCTTTTATGACAAGTTCGTAGAAACAAAGAATATCTTACCACGTTTTAAGGATCATTGTCAGAGTTTAATGCTCATGGTGTTCTATTCAAATGTATTTTACTTGCCAGCGAAGGATTCCACGTGCGAATTTTTGTGTTAGCTTATCCCATGTCTTTTAAAGGTATCCGGACAACTCGCTCCCTGGACAATTAGCCCCAGACAACTCGCCCCCGATCTTCAGACAACTGGCCCCCAATATGAAAACACTTAAATTGCGTTGGACAACCATATTTTTATGCACATAAAGTAATAATTTCTTGAAAGAAGAAAGTTTGTTTTTTAAAGTACATTAAAAGACTGAGACTAACGTTTGTAGCGATCGATTGTAACAATCGCATAAACACATGAAAGTGACCATTTTGTAATCCAGCCATAACATTTGAAGTTGCTGTTTACGCGATCGTTACAATCAATCGCTACAAATGTAAGTCTCGGTCTCGTAATGTACTTTAACAAACAAAATTTTCTCTTCTTTCAAGAAATTATTACTTGATGAGCATAAAAGTATATTTGTCCAACGTAACATAAGTGTTTCATATTGGGGGCCAGTTGTCTGAAGATCGGGGGCTAGTTGTCTGAAGATCGGGGGCGAGTTGCCTGGGGCTAATTGTCCGGGGGGCGAGTTGCTTTAGGTTAATAAGAACTCAAAAGGAAGAAGTAATCCTGGATTGGCAATTTTTCATTTACATTTGATTATTTAGAAGTTAGAGAGGGAGAGAGAGAGAGAATATCTCATTTTGTTTTATGAAGAGAAGTTTTCCCGGCCTACTTAGCTTTGGCGAGAAAAATTAAAAGTATATTTGTCCAACGTAACATAAGTGTTTCATATTGGGGGCCAGTTGTCTGAAGATCGGGGGCTAGTTGTCTGAAGATCGGGGGCGAGTTGCCTGGGGCTAATTGTCCGGGGGGCGAGTTGTCTGACATTCCTTTTAAACGCTACGGCTTGTTAGCGCGCAAATTTTTCAACGCATTCTCTAGCCCGAAGTTTTCGTTGCCGATCTTAGACTCTTAACTTAAGCTTCGGCGCCATCGGCACAGTCAGGAAAATATTTAAGTCTTTAAACTCTGTCTTGTATGTTTATCATCGCTCGGCCCTTTTTCTCAATCCCCATTTATTTTTTATTTATTTTCCTAGTCGAACCTCGCTCGCTCACTCGCTCGACGACAAAACCTCAATCGGCTCCTCGAGTTTCTTCAACCGAGCGCGAGTTCAAAATTTTCTAGCTGACGTAGCATCGACAAGAACTGTAGGCTACAGCCAGTATTGACAGGTTTTTGGATAACACAAAATGTGGAAGGATGTGATGTTTTGGTTTTCACAGATGATTTTCTACAATGCTTATATTCCATTGTTTATAGGACTAGAGCCTAGTATTTTAATGTTACAACTGAAATGTGATTATCATTATGTTTTCCAAGTAACGTCCAGAATTATTCAGACCTTAACATTTCTTGACTTCCTGTAAGCTTGGCAGTCTTCTAAATTCTCTTCATAATGGTTCAGATGAGCATTGATATTAAACTTGGTAACAATACATGTGTATTAGGCCTTTATTTCGTAGACTACAACTTCTTTTCAGTGACTTGTTTGGTTTTGGTTAATTCATTACAACACTGATATACATGAAAAAATACACTCTTGATTGGCTGAAAACAGCCAGGTGTCTTTTCCATGTATCACTAGTGCAAAAGTAATTCCTCAAGTACAAATGTAATCCAACTGGTAGGCTCAGCAACAATAGATCACTCTAGAAACCAATCAGATTGACAAGAAGTAGGTTGTGCTGATTGATACACATAAAAGCTGACCGAAACAAACAAAAGCTTGAATTTTTTAGGTATATTGATAGAAACTGATAAAAGTGCATTCCTGAGTAAGATTTCAGCTGAAAAACAAATTTTGATAGCATGTCAAGTTGACCATTTACATGATGATGTCAAGTTCACCTTTTGATTTCATTTGTTACTTTACATGTATGCGTTGTCGAAAATTAAAAATGAATAAAGGCTGATAGTTCCGAAAGAAACTGTTTGGGGCTGCGTCGGTGGGAGTAACGAAATAATTTGGATATATCAACAAAGTTGAAATGGTAAATTGGCCACCGTAATGATTACAAAAGCTGACGTTTCGAGCGTTAGCCCTTCGCCGGAAAGCTGAAGTTGAAAATGTCAATACTTGTCAATACTATAGGAATTGTATACAGACCAGCATGAAGAATTGCATACATATGCCTTCATACGAATCAAGGATCTCCATCATTACCAGCGAGAGGTCTCAGTAAGAAAAGTAGACAAATAGTAGATGTGCTCTTTAAATTTCTTCTGAACGAAAAGGCAAACGAAAATGGCAATAGGAAATAGGTTCCGTTTGCAAAAAATGTCTCCTGGTTCGCGACAAAAATCTGCCCTATTGCTTTTCTATAAAAAATAATATGTTTTTCTCAAGTACAAGCGACGGTTTTCTTTTCTACGGGCTGCATTTCAAGTACATGGTATGGTAATTACTAAATACTAAACTAAATATCAAGAAAAGATTTCCCTCTTAAAAGTGATAATCAATTCGTTTGGGCACAACAAGGCTTTTGAGTTCCTGCTCTTCATAAAAGGAAACGATGGCTGACTTTGATATAAAACGCTCCTGATAACCTTAAATTTGCAAAATCTTAAGCCGCACGCGCTGTTATTGTTCTTCTCATCAATATTATTTTTGTTTCGCCACGTTCCCCTGCCGTCGCCGCCGTCGTGGTTTAGCTAAGGCCACAACGAAGATTTCAGGCCGACTATCTCAGGCAGAGATTACCTTAGCTCATTTGCTACCTAAGGTAAGCTAAGCTTACATTGTACAGTTAGTTCACCGGGAGAGAAAAGTGGGGGGGGGGGGGGGGGGTATTATTCTGGTATCAATATCTCCTTAACGAATGATGTCAACAAGCCAGAGAGTATTTTAATGCAGACAGCAACAACAGTGAAATCATCAAATTGATTGAAAACAGACAAAGCAAAATGAGGTCGACCGCCTTTCTCTTGAGGGAAATTTAGAAAAGCATGTTATTAAGCGCAAAGATTATGAAACCTGTTTACCAGTGACCCATGACATCGCAGCAACACATTTAGGATTAAGCTTGCTGCTTTATCAGTATTAAAGTATCAAGAATCTTCTTAAACTAATTGTTTTACAAAGTGTTCGTGTAAATCTAATCCGCGAGACATAATTATCGTTCTGCACAACAAAATGACGTGTGTGGTTTAAGGGTGACAGGTTGATCCGAGTTAAATTTGATCTTGAAGCTATTAGTTGTTGTTTTGAGTTACTCCCTCATAAAACAGTTTCTACCAAGAAGAAAGTGAAGGATATGTCGATTTGCTATCAACATTTACAAGGGCTTGAATCATAACCGCAAGGCAAAACCCACTACAATAATAAATTTCTAAAAACGGTGCCCATGATAAAAATGCTAGTTTCTCAGAAATTCAAAAAGAAATTTCCCTCCATTCAAAGCGCTATGAAAAAATAGGAAAAACTTTATTTCCTCAATAATTTTATGAACCACGACCATACAACTGCGGGGAACACATGCTGGAGGCGCAAGCGGTCTGCGACATCGGTGCTGCCTTCGCCACAACAATTAGGGTTCAACGAGAGTGACGACGCTAACGCAATTCATAACAGCAAGTCGCCTCTTATTTCATGTTATAACTGTGACCCATGACATTGCAAAGATAGAGGGATTACATAGATACATAAAAGTAAAATAACATGCAATGCCAGCGGCAGATTAAGGGATGCAAATTGAAAAATACAAACAAACAAACAAATGAAATATCAGCTTAAGACTTCATTCGCGCACGTACATGTCGAGCTTTAAAGTTTACCTCTTTACCGCCTTCAGAGAGCTAATTTTCATTTTTCATTCAAAAAAATTTCCGTAACTATTTATAATTCTGTTTAATAGCACCTAATCGCGTTTTCATATGCCGACTGTAAAAAGCAATTAAAAGCAGGGTTAGCTTAAAATAACAAACACACAAGTAATCCTACTAAAAAAAAAAAAAAAAAAAAAAAGGCTCAGAGTTGGTGCCAAGCGTTTTCTTTCTTTTCTTCCTTTTCTTTTCCCTTTTTTTCTTTACCTGACATTTACTCTGACATCAAGCTGTTGGTGCGAAACGTAGCCGTTAGGTACTACTCCAAGTTTTAGGGCACAAAGAGAACACAAAACGTGGAGATTGAGATTGTGATTATTGAAGCGGTGGAATGTGCACGAATCGAGTTCAGCTGTAAAAAATCTCCATATGAAATTGAACGGGTCTGCATTTTGTGGTTATACACTGACTGTAAGTTATGCCGAAACGGTAGCCGTAAAAGTAGAGAAAACATTTTCAGAAGCAGGCCATTACCAATATTAGAAAAACATTGAAAGACAGGAACTAGAAGTAGGATGAACACTCATATCTGACAAAATCAAGTTTTGGTCAATGGATATACGAAGTGCAATGGCACAATTTAAAGAAGGTTTCTTTGCGGGGCATTACCCAGGCTGTCTGCGTACTTAAAGGGAGAAGGTTTCTAAAGATACTGCGGCAAATTTAAGTTATCAACTTAAGTGATAACAAATTACCCTGTTTGAATACCTAACGGATTCCGACTTTTTTTTCGAAGTTCTTTCCTCGAGGTGGTTGAAGAAAGTCTACCAAAGGGACACTTTTTCTTCCTCAGACAAAACAAAAACAAAAAGCTGGGCTGTTTCTTTTGTCGTCTTAGTATATTATTCGATAACCTTCTTACTTTTGAAAAAAAAAAAAAAAAACATGGGAACATTGCAAACTTTAGTTAGAAACGAAGACAACTGATGAAAAGTTGACCTTGTAGTTGATTAATCAAGAAGCAATAGCAGTTCTATTTTGCCCAATACCGGATGGCCAATAGCAATGCAGTGCCAGCGGCAGATTAAGGGATGCAAATTGAAAAATACAAACAAACAAACAAATGAAA
The DNA here is from genome assembly GCF_964205215.1 of Stylophora pistillata. NCBI lineage: Eukaryota > Metazoa > Cnidaria > Anthozoa > Scleractinia > Pocilloporidae > Stylophora > Stylophora pistillata. The sequence continues at coordinate 7,015,136 of NC_142522.1, read as the reverse complement.
TATCAGCTTAAGACTTCATTCGCGCACGTACATGTCGAGCTTTAAAGTTTACCTCTTTACCGCCTTCAGAGAGCTAATTTTCATTTTTCATTCAAAAAAATTTCCGTAAATATTTATAATTCTGTTTAATAGCACCTAATCGCGTTTTCATATGCCGACTGTAAAAAGCAATTAAAAGCAGGGTTAGCTTAAAATAACAAACACACAAGTAATCCTACTAAAAAAAAAAAAAAAAAAAAAGGCTCAGAGTTGGTGCCAAGCGTTTTCTTTCTTTTCTTCCTTTTCTTTTCCCTTTTTTTCTTTACCTGACATTTACTCTGACATCAAGCTGTTGGTGCGAAACGTAGCCGTTAGGTACTACTCCAAGTTTTAGGGCACAAAGAGAACACAAAACGTGGAGATTGAGATTGTGATTATTGAAGCGGTGGAATGTGCACGAATCGAGTTCAGCTGTAAAAAATCTCCATATGAAATTGAACGGGTCTGCATTTTGTGGTTATACACTGACTGTAAGTTATGCCGAAACGGTAGCCGTAAAAGTAGAGAAAACATTTTCAGAAGCAGGCCATTACCAATATTAGAAAAACATTGAAAGACAGGAACTAGAAGTAGGATGAACACTCATACCTGACAAAATCAAGTTTTGGTCAATGGATATACGAAGTGCAATGGCACAATTTAAAGAAGTTTTCTTTGCGGGGCATTACCCAGGCTGTCTGCGTACTTAAAGGGAAAAGGTTTCTAAAGATACTGCGGCAAATTTAAGTTATCAACTTAAGTGATAACAAATTACCCTGTTTGAATACCTAACGGATTCCGACTTTTTTTTCGAAGTTCTTTCCTCGAGGTGGTTGAAGAAAGTCTACCTAAGGGACACTTTTTCTTCCTCAGACAAAACAAAAACAAAAAGCTGGGCTGTTTGTTTTGTCGTCTTAGTATATTATTCGATAACCTTCTTACTTTTGAAAAAAAAAAAAAAAAACATGGGAACATTGCAAACTTTAGTTAGAAACGAAGACAACTGATGAAAAGTTGACCTTGTAGTTGATTAATCAAGAAGCAATAGCAGTTCTATTTTGCCCAATACCGGATGGCCAATAGCAATGCAGTAGCCATGATCGTCGTCAAGTAATCTGCTCTATTTGTTGTTTTGATGCTAAAACTGCACCTACCACGAGGTATGTAGAATATATCGTCATGGTATCAACATTGATAATCACCTGAAATACAACCGTACGCCGTTTGGCGTACAAATAAATTTATCGAAAAGGCGTCTAGTATAACAGTGCCTTCTTTTAGAAAAACAAAAGGAGAGTTCCCGTTATTCAAAGAGCTTTGAAACTAAAGAGAAAGCTCTATTTCTACAATTTGTTCACTTTAGAATTTGCGTTTAAATTTGACACAGACGGAAAATAACAAAACGAACACATACAAAAAAAAAAAAAACCATTTGACATCGTAGCAGCAGATAATTACTTAATATTGGTAACATAAAAGATGACATGAGCCGCTAAATAGCAGTTCATAATACAAAGCAGTCGTCTTGGATTGGCACTGCAGGATGTCATTGTTATTAATAGTTTCTGCTGTAGATTTGTACGAAAACACTGCTACGGTAGACGAAATTCAAGAAAAGAGACTAGCATTTCACCAAGACTCTAAATGCACCTATTCCTACGAGCTGGCAGTTCATACTGCTCGAGGCTCCAGGTCCATAGAGAGTGACGGTTTTCAAATTCATGCTCTGGTATGAGCTAAGGTTTTAAATTCATGTTCTGTAAGATCTAAAGATATAAACAGCTGGCAACTTTACTTACTAAGAATAATATTTCAAGTTAGCGTTGGCGTGCAAATTAGCAGCCACTCTTTCTCTCCAATCTTTTTCGATAAATTTGAAACAATTTTTGTTTCTTGGCGGTTTCCACGTCGCCCTACGAATTAAAGCAAGAGCAAGATCCCACTCCTTAGCCGTTGCGTTGCGTATTAGAGCTCAAGTTAAATCCAAAGGAAAAGATCGATACTCAACATGAGATAAAAAAGTACTCCTCAGAATTTTCTTATTCGTCAGATTTTAGTTTGTTTCTTTACAGAGACACTCGAAAAACTGAATGCTGCGCTAAGACTGTAAGGTACTTACCATACTGGCAACATGTTCCAGTATATCCCGCTCTGCAATTGCAGCCTGTACTGTGGGGTCGGCCATGATTTGCACAAAGCCCTACGTTACACGCCTTTGACTCTCTCAAATGATATGGACATTGTCCGCCACAGCTCTGAGCTTTCTTAACATAGCGCGTTTTCCATTGAACACCACCAGTACCACAAGGATAGGAACAACTACCATAATTTGACCAATGGCTGACTATGCAGTCGCGGGGAACACACGGTGGAGGTGGGGGAGGCCTGCGACGTCGACGACGACGACGTCTTCTCCAACAACAGGTTTCAGTAAATAGCGTAACAATGCAAAGCCACACTAGAAAAGTCGTTATTTTTGCCATCTTACGTACAAAATTTATCTTCCCTAGCCTTAAACAGTGCAAATGTTTTTTCTTTTTCCGCGTATATTACATTAAATTTTCAGACACAATGTTCGTTGAGTAGACTCTCCTTTTACCTCTTGACCTCCTTCGAGTACTTTGTTGCAAGCGTGATCACGTATTTCTTTGTCGCTGCACGCTAGCAGATTTTTTTTTGTAAAAGCTAAAAAGGTTACATCGTTACATAAAGGCACAATTACATGCAGAAGGAGCGGCGATTACTGGATGTAAATTGAAAAATATCAAAACAATTAAAAGAAGACTTCACTTGCGCACGTGCACGTAACCACTCCTTCGACAATGTTTACACTAACAAATTTTAATTTCAAAGTTCTTTCCAAGAGGCGTTTAAAGACAGCAAATTTTTCCCCTCAGACAAAAACGAAAACAAAAAAGTTGGACTGTTTGTTTTGTTTCTTGTCTATACATTTCACCAACCTTTTCACTGCTCAAAACAGGCGTGGGACTATTCCACAATATAGTAAGACATGGATACAATTGTGGAAAAGTTGACCAAGGGGGCAATCATTCATTTTCATTTCGCATAATATGGTCGTAATACAAATAGCGATAGAACAGCAATTACGTTTGTCCCGACATCTGCCAAAATTTGTGCAAATCAAGTTTATAAATGTTCAAAGACCGCATGACCCCAAGTCATCACAATAAGCCGTAGATGACAAGTGTCAATTCAGTTCGAATGCTGATATAATTACGTGCGGGATTTACTTAGGTATCAAATCTTTTACTCCTTTGAACACGTTCTGTTCACTTCAACAACAGGGCAAAGAAAAGCAGGCGTCATGGAATGGCACTGCTGGATTGTCATGTTTCTGCAAGTTTCTGTTGTGGCTCTCCGTAAAAATGGCACAGCGTCTAAAGATCCGAGCGAAAAGCGACTCTCATTTCTCCAACACTCCAAATGCACTTATTCGTATGAGCTTGCAGTTCACACTGCACGAGGTTCTAAGTCCACAGAGAGTCACGGTTTGCAAGTTCACGCTTTAGTGAGTACTAAGAAAAAAGGCGATTTCTTAATTTATATTTCATTCCGAGACTCGTAGATTCCGCGTTGATCTCATAACTACCAGCCGAGTTAATATAGGTTAGCAGAGTACTAGGATCAAATTCTGTAACTTGGTGTAGATGATTAAAAGAGTAATGATGTAGTGTCCAGTAATTGTTAATCACACAGGCCAACAACATTTTAATGACTTTAGACAAAGTCTAGTCTCTTAATGAGTTAGTTCAAAGTCTACCGTAGAATAACCACTTTAATGACTTGCAGGTCGACATTACGGCCGTGTCACGTGAAAACGAGGCCGGATCACCTGTGCATCTTTACAAGTTGGACATCCGGGAGCCCAGACTGAGGCGCGTGCTTTATGGGCGTGTTCTTAACAACTACCCTGTTAACGAAGAGTTTGAAGAGCAGCTATCAAAGCCGTTTTACTTCCGACAGAAGGAACATGGTCCTGTGGTGGAAGTTTTGTTCCCAAAGAACAAAGAATCATCAGAGGTAGCAGCCTTCAAAAAAGGTTAGAAATTTGTGGCACTTTTTTGAGGTGAATAGCTGTAGTAGCCCACTTAAACATTTTGAGCTTCAAACACCACTGACCTACAAGGAAACTGAGCCGAGAGAAACTGACATTTCAAATGTTACACTGAAAGAAAATGGGCCATGAAAGAAACGTTTCACCGACTTGCTCAGCAAAGAAAGAAAACCAACGGACTTCTCGGAACACAGTGATCTCAACAGGATCACTTTCTTGTTGCAGAACTATTTACTAAGCAACCAATTTTCAAACAAGTCGTTCTCTAAAACAATTATATATATTCTACTTTCTTAAAACAAGTTTATTACTTATATGATTTGACCATTTGATAACTATAGTTCACACTCTTTGAAATCTGCAAACGCTAGGCTTACAACCTCTTATTTTGCCACTGACGTCTCTACTGTACGTCATAAAAGAAAATGGTTCATGTTAACACTACTCTCGCAGGGCTACCTAATAACTCATTTTCATATGCAATCTTTGCCATCCAATCACATGTACCAGCTGGTACAATAATTGTTCACTTGCACTTTCTTGCACTTCAAGCAATGGCTCCTGGTGATATTCCTCTGGGACCCTTTTGCTCTCATTTCTTGGCCACTATGGTTACTTTGTTGGGTTTTGGTTTTAAATCGCCCCTAAGGGTTTAAAAACCGTACGAAAGATGGTCTAAAAAATATATTTGTCTGTGTTGTGTTACAATCCCAGAAGGCTTCTCACTTTGTTAACTCTTTACACCTCAAGCACAAGGTCAGTCTGCATATTTTCACACTATTTTCTAGACCAGCAACTGAAAAGGAAAAATTGTTTTACAATCATGAACTTTTTTCAGTTGATGATCATTTCCTTTTTGCTTGTGACCTTAATGTTTCTCACTTTGTTAACTCTTTACACCTCAAGCACAAGCTCAGTATGCATATGTTTCACACTATTTTCTAGACCAGCAGCTGACAAGGAAAATTTGTACAATCTTGAGCTTTTCTCAGTTGATGATCATTTCCATTTTGCTTGTGACCTTAATGTTTCTCACTTTGTTAACTCTTTAAACCTCAAGCACAAGGTCACTATGCATATTTTTCACACTACTTTCTAGACATTAGCTACTAATAAGCTGGAAAATTCTTTTTACAGTCAGAAGCCTTTCTCAGTTGATGATCATTTCCTTTTTTCTTGTGACCATAATGTTTTTCACTTTGTTAACTTTTTACACCTCAAGCACAAGGTCACTATGCATATTTTTCACACTACTTTCTAGATATTAGCTACTGATAAGCTGGAAAATTCTTTTTGCAATCACGAGACTTTCTATGTTGATGATCATTTCCTTTTTGCTTGTAACCTGAATGTTTCTCACTTTGTTAACTCTCTACACCTCAAGCACAAGGTCACTATGCATATTTTTCACACTACTTTCTAGACATTAGCTATACTGATAAGCTGGAAAAATATTTTTGCAATCACGAGACTTTCTCAGTTGATGATCATTTCCTTTTTGCTTGTGATCTTAATGTTTCTCACTTTGTTAACTCTTTACACCTCAAGCACAAGGTCACCATGCATATTTTTCACACTACTTTCTAGACATTAGCTACTGATAAGATGTAAAATTCTTTTTGCAATCACGAGACTTTCTCAGTTGATGATCATTTCCTTTTTGCTTGTGACCTTAATGTTTCTCACTTTGTTAACTCTTTACACCTCAAGCACAAGGTCACTATGTATATTTTCTACACTATTTTCTAGACAGTAAGCTACTGATAAGGAAAATTCTTTTTACAATCATGAGCTTTTCTCAGTTGATGATCATTTCCATTTTGCTTGTGACCTTAATGTTTCTCACTTTGTTAACTCTTTACACCTCAAGCACAAGGTCAGTATGCATATTTTTCACACTACTTTCTAGACATTAGCTATTGATAAGCGGGAAAATTCTTTTTACAATCATAGCTTTTCTCAGTTGATGATCATTTCCTTTTTGCTAGTGACCTTAATGTTTCTCACTTTGTTAACTCTTTACACCTCTAGCACAAGGTCACTGTGCATATTTTTCACACTACTTTCTAGACATTAGCTTCTGATAAGCGGGAAAATTCTTGTTACAATCATAGCTTTTCTCAGTTAATGATCATTCCCTTTTTGCTTGTGACCTTAATGTTTCTCACTTTGTTAACTCTTTAGCCCGCAAGCAGAAGGTCAGTATGCATATTTTCCACGCTATTTTCTAGACCAGCTACTGATAAGGAAAATTTGTTTTACAGTCATGAGCTTTTTTCAGTTGATTATCATTTCCATTTTGCTTGTGACCTTAATGTTTCTCACTTTAGTAACTCTTTACACCTCAAGCACAAGGTCACTATGCATATTTTTCACACTACTTTCTAGACATTAGCTACTGATAAGCTGGAAAATTCTTTTTGCAATCACGAGACTTTCTCAGTTGATGATCATTTCCTTTTTGCTTGTGACCGTAATGTTTCTTACTTTGTTAACTCTTTACACCTCAAGCACAAGGTCACTATGCATATTTTTCACACTACTTTCTAGACATTAGCTACTGATAAGCTGGAAAATTCTTTTTGCAATCACGAGACTTTCTCAGTTGATGATCATTTCCTTTTTGCTTGTGACCTTAATGTTTCTCACTTTGTTAACTCTTTACACCTCTAGCACAAGGTCACTATGCATATTTTTCACACTACTTTCTAGACATTAGCTACTGATAAGCTGGAAAATTCTTTTTGCAATCACGAGACTTTCTCAGTTGATGATCATTTCCTTTTTGCTTGTGACCTTAATGTTTCTCACGTTGTTAACTCTTTACACCTCAAGCACAAGGTCACTATGCATATTTTTCACACTACTTTCTAGACATTAGCTAGTGATAAGCTGGAAAATTCTTTTTGCAATCACGAGACTTTCTCAGTTGATGATCATTTCCTTTTTGCTTGTGACCTTAATGTTTCTCACTTTGTTAACTCTCTACACCTCAAGCACAAGGTCACTATGCATATTTTTCACACTACTTTCTAGACATTAGCTGCTGATAAGCTGGAAAATTCTTTTTGCAATCACGAGACTTTCTCAGTTGATGATCATTTCCTTTTTGCTTGTGACCTTAATGTTTCTCACTTTGTTAACTCTTTACACCTCAAGCACAAGGTCACTATGCATATTTTTCACACTACTTTCTAGACATTAGGTACTGATAAGCTGGAAAATTCTTTTTGCAATCACGAGACTTTCTCAGTTGATGATCATGTCCTTTTTGCTTGTGACCTTAATGTTTCTCACTTTGTTAACTCTTTACACCTCAAGCACAAGGTCACTATGCATATTTTTCACACTACTTTCTAGATATTAGCTACTGATAAGCTGGAAAATTCTTTTTGCAATCACGAGACTTTCTCAGTTGATGATCATTTCCTTTTTGCTTGTGATCTTAATGTTTCTCACTTTGTTAACTCTTTACACCTCAAGCACAAGGTCACTATGCATATTTTTCACACTACTTTCTAGACATTAGCTACTGATAAGCTGGAAAATTCTTTTTGCAATCACGAGACTTTCTCAGTTGATGATCATTTCCTTTTTGCTTGTGACCTTAATGTTTCTCACTTTGTTAACTCTTTACACCTCAAGAACAAGGTCACTATGCATATTTTTCACACTACTTTTTAGACATTAGCTACTGATAAGCTGGAAAATTCTTTTTGCAATCACGAGACTTTCTCAGTTGATGATCATTTCCTTTTTGCTTGTGACCTTAATGTTTCTCACTTTGTTAACTCTTTACACCTCAAGTACAAGGTCACTATGCATATTTTTCACACTACTTTCTAGACATTAGCTACTGATAAGCTGGAAAATTCTTTTTGCAATCACAAGACTTTCTCAGTTGATGATCATTTCCTTTTTGCTTGTGACCTTAATGTTTCTCACTTTGTTAACTGTTTACACCTCAAGCACAAGGTCAGTATGCATATTTTTCACACTACTTTCTAGACATTAGCTACTGATAAGCTGAAAAATTCTTTTTGCAATCACGAGACTTTCTCAGTTGATGATCATTTCCTTTTTAACTCTTTACACCTCAAGCACAAGGTCAGTATGCATATTTTGTACACTATTTTCTAGACATTAAGCTACTGATAAGGAAAATTTTTTTTACAATCATGAGCTTTTCTCAGTTGATGATCATTTCCATTTTGCTTGTGACCTTAATGTTTCTCACTTTGTTAACTCTTTACATCTCAAGCACAAGGTCAGTATGCATATTTTTCACACTACTTTCTAGACATTAGCTATTGATAAGCGGGAAAATTCTTTTTACAATCATAGCTTTTCTCAGTTGATGATCATTTCCTTTTTGCTAGTGACCTTAATGTTTCTCACTTTGTTAACTCTTTACACCTCTAGCACAAGGTCACTCTGCATATTTTTCACACTACTTTCTAGACATTAGCTACTGATAAGCGGGAAAATTCTTTTTACAATCATAGCTTTTCTCAGTTGATGATCATTCCCTTTTTGCTTGTGACCTTAATGTTTCTCACTTTGTTAACTCTTTACACCGCAAGCACAAGGTCAGTATGCATATTTTCCACACTATTTTCTAGACCAGCTACTGATAAGGAAAATTTGTTTGACAGTCATGAGCTTTTTTCAGTTGATTATCATTTCCATTTTGCTTGTGAGATTAATGTTTGTCACTTTGGTAACTCGATCTTTACACCTCAAGCACAAGGTCACTATGCATATTTTTCACACTACTTTCTAGACATTAGCTACTGATAAGCTGGAAAATTCTTTTTGCAATCACGAGACTTTCTCAGTTGATGATCATTTCCTTTTTGCTTGTGACCTTAATGTTTCTCACTTTGTTAACTCTCTACACCTCAAGCAGAAGGTCAGTATGCATATTTTTCACACTACTTTCTAGACAGTAGCTACTGATAAGCTGAAAAATTCTTTTTGCAAACAGAAGAGTTTCTCAGTTGATGATCATTTCCATTTTGCTTGTGACCTTAATGTTTCTCACTTTGTTAACTCTTTACACCTCAAGCACAAGGTCAGTATGCATATTTTGTACACTATTTTCTAGACATTAAGCTACTGATAAGGAAAATTTTTTTTACAATCATGAGCTTTTCTCAGTTGATGATCATTTCCATTTTGCTTGTGACCTTAATGTTTCTCACTTTGTTAACTCTTTACACCTCAAGCACAAGGTCAGTATGCATATTTTCTACACTATTTTCTAGACATTAAGCTACTGATAAGGAAAATTTTTTTTACAATCATGAGCTTTTCTGAGTTGATGATCATTTCCATTTTGCTTGTGACCTTAATGTTTCTCACTTTGTTAACTCTTTAGACCTCTAGCACAAGGTCAGTATGCATATTTTCCATACTATTTTCTAGACATTAGCTACTGATAAGCGGGAAAATTCTTTTTACAATCATAGCGTTTCTCAGTTGATGATCATTTCCTTTTTGCTTGTGACCTTAATGTTTCTCACTTTGTTAACTCTTTACACCGCAAGCACAAGGTCAGTATGCATATTTTCCACACTATTTTCTAGACCAGCTACCAATAAGGAAAATTTGTTTTACAGTCATGAGCTTTTTTGAGTTGATGATTATTTCCTTTATCCTTGTGACTGTAATGTTTGATTCAGAAATGACTGGAAATTGGATGCTATTCACTCTTAGGAGAAAAGTGTAAGACTCTTTAAAAGGAATTTTACATCAGGTTTACCACGATAAGTTTTGTAAAGTTACTAGCCGGTATCAAACACACATTTCCTTACTGAACAAATGCAGTCCTTTTGATGAAATTTGATCTCTAAAGTAGAGACTCTCTTTCATTTGAGTTGCACAATTCTCATCTAATGGCACTTTTCATGTTTTGTGGTTGATCTTTCTGCAATTTAAACATCTTCATTTCAATTTGAATTCAAAGCTAGTCTAGAATTCTGGGGCTTAGGACAAACTATTAATAAAAGAATAAAAATCAGTGATAAAAACTTTGAATGACATCTCAATGACTTGCCCATCATTTTCAAAACTTAAAACTCAGATTCCCATGAATGTGTGTGAAAGTCTTATGCCTGTGATTAAAAAACAGATTAACCTGGAGAATTTGGAAATTTATTCAAAAAGCAGCATTTATTTATTGAATGGTAAATACATCTCACACTTTACACTTTTTGAGTTACATTTTGCAAAGGATTAGGAAATCATGAGCTGTTTTGTGATGGCATGTCAAGTGCCACTCACAAAATCAGTTTCATAATTATAAGTAACCAATGTAAATGTGATTTGAGAGAAAGAGAGTGAAAAACATCAACAGGTTCTTTAATGGCCTGGGGTTAGTCTATGACTTTGTCCTTGAAAATGTTGCTTAAGGATATCACAATTTTTTTCCTCTTAGTCAACATATAAAACATATAATTATGTCATTCTTATGACTTCTTGGGTCTTACCATTTGTACCATGATGGAAATTTTTATTGGAATTGGAACATATTCACATAATTTATATGCATGGCAGAGCTTTAAACTATTGCAATGTTTGCTGGTCATCTGATATCCAGAAGCTGAATCAAACTCTTTTCTTTTCCCAAACATTCACTTACAAAGAAATATGTCTCCTCTTATTAGAATGATAGTCTTCTTTAAAAAAAAAAAAAAAAATTTACATTAATTTTCAAAATACAAAGAAAACAATTCTTTACCATTTTCAATAGCTGTATGAAACATGAATGTTACTCTTGAATACCTTGACATTACTAGCCACATGAGATGTGTTGTCCTTAAGTTGTAATTCATGCAGATGCAAGAGGCATATTCTTGATATAAACTGCTACTCTTCATGTAATAAAAGCAGTCAGAGTAAATCATTGGACCCAAAATAAACATTCCTATGAGTTGTCAGAATGCATATAGTATACATTTACTTTATACATGAATCACAATTGTAGTTGGGGTAATTTTTCATCGTTTTCGCGGCATGATTATGCCCAGAATCTGTGTTTAGAAGTAAAATAAGACAACAACAAAAGCAGCAATTCATAGAAATTGAAATAAAAGAGAAACTACCCAACTGATGTTTTAAATAAACAACTGTATGCAAAAGTAATATCAATCGACTCGGAGAATTTCGTTGCATTTCGTGACAGTTACTGCGTGACATATGTTTGATATCAGTTTTGGTTAATTATTAGGTTTCTTATTTTTGGGTTAGAGAGCGTAGTTTTCATCGATCGAGTACCGTGTTATTAGTTCTTCTATCGAAATCGCGAAGGTATTAAAAGTACACCATGGATAATTCGTTCTAGTGTCTTCATTTTTTTCATAAAGCCCATTCGTCGATTGTCCAAACATCAACATCAAAAGCTGATGGAAAGCCACCAGTAATGTCTAAATTAGCAGTCGAAGACTTCACCTTTGAGACTACGGTTTTTTAAGAAGATTACAGGAGTTTCAAGAAATCTTTCCTCAAAAGTATTTACGGCGTCTACCTCGTTTCGGGCACATGCAGTTATAACTGGAAGTATTGAAAGTCAATAGTGAATCCAAAACGGGTGAGCATCCCCATCATTTATTCAAATAATTTTTATAATTGTCATTCATCTCAGTTTTAGTCCCATTGAAGATCGCTGATTATTTATGCGGCATATATCGCTAACATCAAAATTTGAATGAAGTTACAGGTTTATATTCTTTAAAATTTGGCGCCACCTTTTCATTTGAATATGATTACTGTGACAACTGTTGGGTAAAATAATTCATTGACTTACCGTAAAAGCGAAAGTCAAACGTAAATAGCTCTTTCAAACAGCAGCTAGAAGCAAAACAAAAACTTCACGCAAAGTGGAGAAATAACTGCACATGATTTCAATTCACACTTCGTCCATGTTCCATTTCAAAACACAAACGACACACTGTTTTTAAGCACCGCGGGCTCGCAAAACCCTTAAACTTACAAATCTTTGACTGTATCGGAACAGAAAATAATGATTCCGGCTGTTATTAGGCAAAGAAAGTTTTTCCTCAGGAGTCGGTGAGTGTTATTTGAGAAAGGATTTCAACATTATCAGACTGGAGAAGCTCACAATTGCTCAAGAATGCGTAAAATTACCAACAGAACTGTTTCAGGTCTTGAGCTAGTGGCATGAAGGACTTGGAGGACAAACTCCAAGAAACGTGGTTTTTCTTTCAACAAAATGCGAATAAGTATAATTGCTTTTTTCTGTCGCTAGTTGGCTTACAATTCACGGAATTGAAAATGAAGTAAACTGAATGTTTTTTTCAAGTGTAAATATGTATTTGACACAAAATATTCGCCGATGATTTTGCCTGCTCTGTACTTTTTATTTACAATTCATATTCATTGTTATGAATTTTATGAATCACTCCACCCATCGTTTGACTCAGTGAGACTAAACCAGCTAACACATTTATATTTGGAAATATTGAAAATTATTTGCCTGTGATGTTTTACCTGTGATCACAAGTGATGATGTGGCTATCTTATCCGCTGCCATTTTGTGCTTCTCTATTTATTCATACTGCATTTAATCCTGAAATTCTCAGGCCATTAAAAGGTAGAAACACATTAATGCTCAACACCTTACTTACTGTATAAATCGTGCTACTGTAAATTGCACTCTCCGACTGACATAAGTCTATCTGTTGGCTGTGGGACAGTTTTTCAAAGTCCTTCAGAACTTTTTTTATGATGCTAGATCTCCGAAACAAAGGACTGCTTAATTGTCAAGCAGAGTCGTTCCATAACCAAACTGTTTTCAGTACCATTAATTTAAGGTTCGATTTTCTTTCCGTACGTTGGATTTATTGTGCTTTCTAACCTCTCCATGTATCTCTTCTTAAGGAACACAAACTTTGGTCTTGAAAACTGTCTATGAGCTCTACTTCTATTCGATGGACGCCTCCATTGACGGAACACTTTATCCAGAGGATAGTCTTATCTAACATTAGACAGTCTGATACCTGGCTTCAAAAGAGGCTTTCAAAACACAGTACATTTCAGAATTCAGGAAGGTCATATCATGAACCTATCCTATGGCCTATCTGTGACTATTTAGGAAAGAACACCACAATAACCATGCAGGTCATTCACGTTGGGTTGAATATTGTTGGAAGTACTCACATCTACTTCCGGGTACGCCTATGCATGTATCGCTGAAGAACATTTACCATTTTCACGTGAAAGCACCACAGCAAAATACTGATTTTACTATCATAATAGTGATCATGATGATAATAACAATTCTAATTATACACATTTATACAGCGCCTATGCAATAATATCTAGGCGCTCTACAACGGATGATACAGATAGACAAAACAATAGAATGCCTAATTACACAGAAATTTTTGTCACATGAATTCAGTTTGATGGGCCAACCTTATACAGGTGCTGCCACGGATCTTCCTAAGCTTTTTGGTAGAGCTTCCAAAGTGAAAATAGGAAAGTCATAGGTTGGACTACTTTCCAGGGCACAACGTGCAACTTCCCGCAGTAGCTGTACCTTTGGCTTAAAATCGTCACCTTTAACTTCATGGCTGGGCACTTGTTCATAATCTTGCGCGTATTACAGTCGTATTAGAGAAGACTAATCATGGCATTGCTTGCTTTTATTTTCGATGTGAGCAATACGATAGGGAAGAAAACCGGTAAAGGATAATTTTTAACTTATGATCACTTCGTTACATTAGGCATTGCTGGCTCATTCCAACTTAATCTAAAGGACGCTCACAAGCACAGCTACTATGATGTCCAAGAACACGATGATTCTGGCATCTTTCGAAGCAAATATAAAGTCATGTCTTCCAACGATACACACACTCATCTGCATCGTACCTGGACGAATGTAGACTATCAGAAATTCGCAGACGGCACTCCGGCCAATGTTGATCATAAGGTGCAGTCCCAACACAGTGTTCATGTTCATTTGAAAGATGGGAAAGTGGAAAAGGTTGACCGCACTACAAGAGCGCACTTCAGGCCTGCCCATGGACATCCCAGAGTGGAAAATATGAAAGACTTCAAAAAACAAGACATAGAAATATCAAGCAGTGGATACAGCAAGCTCGTCTTGAGGTCATGTTTTGGCACTCAAAATCATCGTTCTAAGCGCTCGACAGTCGAAAAACAGTATGACTTAAAAACCCTAGCCACTGACAGTTTGGTGTTTGATGACACCGAAAAAATAAAATGGTCGAAGATCGCTGGTGAAAAGATGAAAACGCGACCTCTTCATGAGGTTCTGCGCTGTTTTGTCGACAAGAGTGTTAAAGAGCGTGAAGTGGGTTATTGCACTAAAGAGCTGCACCAAATGGTACAAAGCGATGAAAGTGCGTTCAAAGAGGTCAAGCGACTTGTTCAAAATCGAAATCATCAAAACCTAACCTCTTGGACAGTTTACGTAGGTGCACTCGCTGCAAATGGTGGAGGCGAAGCCCAGGTTGCCTTGGCGGATGCTGTCAAGACAGATAACCCGCGACCACTCACCAGTGAGGAGTATGAGGCTTTGTTACTATCAATCTTCTACCTACCGGAGGGGCCATTACACTGTGACCTCGTTAACGCCCTTTTGGATTTAACGTTAAAAGATGAGAAAGGTGAGGATATTACCGATACTGCAATGCTGGTATTATCTGGACTAGCAAAAAGAGCGCAGAAAGCAGGATACAATGATTCTTTGAGCGATAGCGTTGCCGAAATGATCCACTTCAGGTTCAGAAACAGGTCAAGTCTCTACCATCCTGACAGTGATGAGTATGAGTCTCAGTTGAGGGTCCACATCTGGGCATTTGGAAATCTAGGCCACCATTCTGCTTTTCCAGTCATTCTCCAACATATCGATCATGATAACTCAGACATTCGATCAGCCGTGATTTCGGCCCTGCGGAAACTGTCTCCTCAGTACTCAGATAGTCATCTCTTAAACGCATTGTATCACGATGAGCATAGTGAAGTCAAGGCAGCAGTTGTTAACGTGTTTATACATCGGCACCAGGAACTGACCGATTCAGTTGTTCAAGGCTTGGAGCACGCAATGTGGCACGCTGCGAAAGATGACGCCCTGGACTCTTCAATACAAGAGTTTTTAGAAAACCACGGTAACCATACTAAAGCTGTTTACTTACGCACTACACGTAACATCATTCATCGACGCAAGCGAGCGCTGTTTCCTGTGCTTCGTCCTCGTGAATACACCCTCGGCCGAGAAAAACGCTGGCGCATGGGTCTTGGAGGACAATGGTTAGGTGCCGAAACTGGAATGCAATTTTCAAACAAACTTCAGTTGCAAGTTGGATTATTTGGTGGGAAGTTTGAAGTAATTTTCGATAATTATGCATTTATGCGAGGCTACATTCTCAGGATACCATTTGATGTGGTAAACGGGAAGGCTGCATTTAAGGCAGCAGCAAGTTTCAAGAACGACTTTCCAAAGGATCTTATTCATAATTTTGCAGATGTTGGAGACGAACTTCTGAGGCAATTCGATAGCATAACAAGTGTCATCACGGAACAAATAGCAAAGTTCAGAAAAAAGCTCGCCGGCTACGTGCCCATTAAGATCGATGAGTTTGGCGAATTTGTGACGAAAATTGATCGGTTTTTAAAAGATATAGCGCTTCCCTTACGAGCCCTTAAAGGCACCAGCAAGATAAACAGCTTCTCAAAAATTTTAAGCCTTCGTATGAATCAGTGGACATCACTTATGGATAGAAGTAAGAGAATTCAGGAAAAGTTTGCAACACTGACTGATCTTGATGCAGTTTTTCTGAAAGCTCTCGGCACCATGGACACGTTACTGAACATTATCGACGGTGTAAGTAAGTACCTGCCCCACGATTTGCCGAAAGACTTTATGATTAACAATCTTCTTCAAACCTTACGGAAAGTGACAGTAAAGCAACAGACTAACGCAATCAAGGAATATTTTACAGCTATCAGATCAACTGTTCCAGGCGGATTTCGCTTCCAACTCCCTTTCAAGTTTTCGATTTACTTTGCCGGTTCCCTAGAGATGTTTCGAGAAGTTTTAACATGGCTTCATAGATTTAGTGACGGGTTCGTAGAAATGACAAGCCTTATGGACACACTGGAAGGTATGCATTTGCCGGCATTGAGTCTGCCTTTTCTTAAACCTTATTCGCCAAAGTATCAGGGGAGAATGTTCAATTTTGGCCTTGCTTTTAATTGGAGAGTTAGCCTAAAGTTTGATCTCAAGTTGAAGTCTCAGGATTTTCAAGATTTCCTGGCTCTTCTGAAAGATATTGGAGACTTTTTCAGTCACTTTACGTATCCCGATTTTGATCTCGATACCTTATCTCGAGAGATCTTTCCAGGGGGAAAGTTTGACTTACGAGTAAAATTTCCATTGTTGCGAAAAGGTGAAAAGCTGAATTCATCTGACCCTTCCGACCTGTTGCGAGAATTTATTTCCAAAATAAACGATACGCTTGACCTTCACATTTTCAATGTGTCTGCTATCAGCCACATGACAGATTTCTTCCGAGAACTCGGACCTGTTGTTAGCCAGTTTGCAGAATACAACATCCAGAAAACCTGCCGAATCCATGAGGCAGCTATGGACTTCTCCAGCGTGTTTAAAGAATTTGGGAAAAATTTTGAGACGAAAGGAATCCTTCCCCTTCAGCACATGCTAAATACGACCCAAAATGTTCTCTCTGAGCTTCTCAACCTCACAGTAATCTTGGACAATTCGTTAGATGCTATAAGAGGGAATTTTGCCGCTTCATCGGCAAGCTTAGTATCAGACTCCCTGCTGAACGTTATAGACAAGATGAAGGTTATTGAAAGTCTAGCTGATGATGTTGGTAATTTCTTGAACGGAACATCTTCAAAAATAAAT
Organism: Stylophora pistillata; assembly: GCF_964205215.1. Classification (NCBI taxonomy): domain Eukaryota; kingdom Metazoa; phylum Cnidaria; class Anthozoa; order Scleractinia; family Pocilloporidae; genus Stylophora; species Stylophora pistillata. Next base: position 6,998,124 of record NC_142522.1, on the reverse strand, counting down.
GGGGCGTGTATCAATTCATCCGCATTCGCCGCTGATGTCATCGATGAAGTGCAAAAGAGCGCTCGTCAGACACTGAGTGACCTGGCCTTAGTGACTAGTCCGGTGGCAGCAAACATAAGAATTGCTGGGATGGACTTGAAGGTGGCAGTCTCAAAAGTCGAAAAGTGGCATAAGGAGAATCTGGAAGCTCGAATAGGAAAGATTTCTCGTGTTTCTCAGTTAGTTAGAAACTTTTTGTCAGTTATAAACTCGAAAGAAGGATTTGGCGACACTCTTCGTGATATGGCCTCGCGTCTGAACGAAGTCCTCAAGGAACTCCAACAACTTCCACAGCACGCCGAAAAGGCAAGGAAAACAGCAGATGAAGTGATAAATTTCGCCAACGACGCTCAGAAGTACATGGAAAACATCCGGAAACTTGACCTTCGAAAACAATTCGAAATCGACTTTGATCAACGCATAAGGAATGTTTGTACCGATTTCAGTGCTATCAGCGCCTCAAGTCTAAGCAAAATACGAGGCTTTGACTTTGTGGAACAGTTTCGGGATTTTTCGAAAAATGGAGCCGCCATGTTAATAAAAAGAGCCTCGCCGAAATTCAAAGGACTAAAAGATTCTGTACGCGAGATGGAACAGGAAATACGTAATTTTAAAACCTCGGTTAATGATATGATGGTAGTATTTCAAGATCTTAAACCTTTTACAAGCTCGTTTGCACCCATACTTGATACCGTAGGGAAGCTACCTGATTGCCAAAGGATGAAGAAGCTATTTCCTAGCAGCACGAAATCATGCGTCCGTAAGGCAATGGAGGTCGGTGGATCCATCAAAGATCAGTACCTTGACTTCAAGAGTGACTTAGCCATCTTAAACGAATTGATACCTGAAACGTGGAAAGACTTCAGGCTACAGAAATGTGTAAAGGGTGGTACTTGCATTTCAAAAGTGTTTATTGAACAAGGAAAGGTTGTTCGAAAAAAAGTGATTGCCATTAAAGATAACCTTGAGAAAGCTAGTGGTTATACTGACCTGCTCAGTGACTGCAAAGAAGGAGTCAAGAATATGACACAAGTATTGGACAACATAAAACTACTCATGGAGCAAGTGCGAAACATCTCCTTTCAAGGTGATTTTATTAAAGTAAACACGATTTTGAAGACAATTACAGGACGAACATTTAGCGATCAAGATCCCGGGATGAGAATCAAAGTTCACAGAAGGTCGTTAAGAGATGAGAAAACTGATTTTAAAAGAATAGCTGATTATCAACTAAAAGCAAAGGAACTGGAAAATAAACTTCGTGATTTTCAGATTACCACCTTTAAGTCACTTCGCAGTGTCTACGACGAAGATATACTTCGGCATGTGCAATCGCTTAAGAGCCTGCGATCCCAGCTTAAATTATCCTACCAGCTTTGGGGCGGTACAAAAAAACTCGAAACTACTCTAAAAGCCTTGGATAACGGTACTGAAAGTGCGTTAGGATTTGCCAGTAAGGTAAGAGATGTCGCAAGTTTGCTCTCTAATCCAGTTGCTATCATTCTAGCTGAAGTTAAGGATTTTGACGATGTGATAAAACCTCACCTTGACAAGAACTTGCCGTCAGTGACTAAAGGAATTGACCAAGTGAACAAGTTTTTGGATAAAGTTTCCAATTTCTTGAACACAATTCAGACAAGGCAGAGAGGTTTGGGAATGGGTGCCTTCAAACCTTGGCAAGACATCCCTTACTGCTCTGAGGAAGTTTGCTTGCGATCCTTAAGACGTTCATCGTCAGCATATTTATCGGAAATTTTTGCTTGGAAATTTCCTCATCTCGACGATCTTTCTTCGATGCCAAAAAGTGGCCGCTGGCTGACACCGGGCCTTTTTGATGATTATAAAGTGGAGGGAATCACCCAACTCTCCGATGATGAGATGATTCTGGGAATGCACGGTGTGGCAAGCAACAAAGGAAAAGCATCACTCCTTGTTGTTACAAACTTTGATAGGGGTGTTAAAAAGATTATTCTTCTGACCAAACAAGGAACTCCTCTGAATGTGAAAATAGGAGGGGTTTCTTTAGCAAATGACTTCATTTGGATAAGTGATAGTGATGGAAATAGCATTCTTTCAGTAAGAAAAGACCACATTGCGTCGACGCTTTCCTCCGATCAACCTTTAAAGGTTAACATCCACAAGACTGTGCAAGTCGAAGGGAAAGCTGGGTCTGTCTCGTATGATCAACAGGGTAATTTCCTATGGGTAACGGACGGTATCCAAGGTAAAGCGTATGGGTATAAGCTCTCGTCAAACGGAGATCTGGATATCGCAGGTATAGCCCCAGACAGAGTCATAAACATTGGCAAAGATGCTCAAGGAATGACTATTACAAGACAGTTCGGTAAGGAATACGCGTGTATTTCAAGATGCGCATTGATGGCTGGGTTTCAGTGTAGGCTTGAATTTCATGACTTGTCAAAAGGTGACGAAACGGGAGAAAATACCATGGCAAGGGTTGTTCGAACTCCCTCTGGATTAGAATCAGTCACCAGAGTTGACAATGAAGTAATTGCAGTGGCATTTTCGAGTGGAACGTTCGCAGAAAAAGAAAACGTAGAAGTCGTGGGCGGTGATTTTGAAGACAGATACTTCAAATTAAGGCTGCCGATACTTAGCACTACGTTTAGTGTATATGAAAACTGTCTTTACTTTAAAGTAGTTTTCGACTACGTCATAAGACCTCGCCGGATCTTTCCTGTTGGAAACATGATGTGTGGGACTAACCGTAAACGAAGTATTTCAAAGCAGCTACTGGAGACAGATGTGTACCACGAGAAGCTTGAGATCATTCATGAGGATAGAAAACGAGTGCGAAGAACTACGGGAAGTCCCGATTCATGTTTTTCTCACAGGGCAACATTATTGCGAGGCTCTCACGAGTTCTATCGCTATAGAACAGTGATAATAGTGTTGGGAATACCTGTGCTACTCCGTGCAGGAGTCACTGGACATTTCAGTGTAGGCTTTCAGGGAAGGTTATGTTTGGCGAATAGAAACTTTGCCCTCGGCTTGATACCTGGAGCATGGGTTACAGCTTATGCCGGTGCAACTGTAAATCTATTAATCCTTGAAGTCGGCGTTACTGTGGAAGCGAGGATACTTGAGACCTACCTCGTACCTGAGTTACGTATCTCATTTCAAAGATGGCCATTATCAGCGTGTATCGAGCTAAGACTTCTAATGACGCCTCTAAGCATCAGAGTTTATCTTTGGTATAGATTTGCTAATATCTATATCAAATGTTGGCTTTTTGGGTGTCGCATAGGATTCCGATGGGGTTCGAAAAGAACATTTAAGGAATGGTCGTGGTCCGCGCATCAAATAGACAGAGTTCTTTTCACCAACTGTAAGGATAACATCGACAGAACACCACCGATAGCTGGGAGATGTCGAGCACGACAAGTAGCAGACACTAAGTACTTTTTGCAATGGGAAGGATTCAAAGAGGACACACAAATCAATGCTTATCAAGTCATGATAGGTTCCATCAAAGGTTCTGGCGATGATTACTCTTCGTGGGTAGGTACGTCACTGAGCAAGGTCGTTACAAACTTGAAAATCATGCATGGGAGAGACGTATTTGTAAGTGTAATGGCAACAAATGATGCAGGAATAGATAGTACCTTGGCCTTCTGTCCTTTGTTCCAAGCAAGGCGAAAAGGACCGAAGATTCGTTTTGTTTATGACGGTTCAGAGATTGGAAAAGATGCTGAGTATCAGTTGAATACTTTTTCGATCGGAATGAACTTTGCTTTTAAAAGTGACTTCAAGGAGGTCGTGAGCCTTAAGTGGGGAGTCTCATCCAATCAACTTTGTACATTTCATGAATCTGAAGCAGACATCGTTCCTTTGGCATCTTTAGGAGATTCTAACTCCATTCAGGTTTCTGGATTGAAACTGGAGCACGGTAAAAAGTACTTCACACGCTTATATGCTATGGATACTTTTGGCTTAGAGGCAGTCATGTGCAGCAATGGCATTATGATTGACACGACTCCGCCTCTACCAACACATTTTCAAGACGGAGCGGGTGAAAGTGATGCCAACTACACACTCTCACTAAGACGTGTCAGAGGAAAGTTTAATTCCTTTGTTGATCCCGAGAGTTTAATTGTGAAATATGAGTGGAAACTTGTCAACAAGGAAACCGACGAGGATATCACTGGTTATGTCAATGTACCCCTGAGTCAAAGGACACCACTTATGGAGGGTCTTTCTCTTAAACCGGGATCCAGTTATAAGCTTGTACTCCGTGGAACAAACGCAGTAGGTCTTCAAGCCGTTATTGAGACAAACGGATTCATACCTGACAATACGCCCCTGATGTGCGAAGGAAAAGTGATCGACGTGACAAGCGCCAACGACACGTCCGATTTGGACTTTGTTCGAGATCTAAACAGCATTCAAGCAAAGTGGAGATGCTTTGACCCTGAAAGTGGCATTCGTTCACAGCTTGTAGGTTTGGGAAGCTACCCTGGTGGAGTTAATATTCGAGCATTTGAAGACCTTGGTTTTATGTCTAAAAATAAAATGGAAAATGGAATCTCTTACGTGCAATTTTCAAACATTACAATAAAAAAAAAGGTTCGATACTATGTAACTGTTAAAATCATCAATGGAGCAGGTCGAAAGAAAACAGTGTTTTCTGATGGAATCATGATTGATGTGACACCGCCTACAGTTTCTCCAACATATATCAGAGATGGACTAAGAGGAAAAGACAAAAATTACAGTAACGAGCAGTTTTCTTTCAGTGCTCATTGGGAGCAAGCTTTCACGGATGCTGAGAGTGGGATGGACGAATTTCGCGTAGGGCTAGGCACTAAACCTGGACTGGCCGACATAAAGGCGTTCACTACAGTGGGCTCGAAAAATAATGTAACAATATCAGAAATCCTCTTAGTTAGTGGACAACGTTACTTCGTGACTGTCGTGGGCTGCAACGGAGTAGGAATATGTGTCAACGGTAGTAGCAATGGTGCCATTGTAGACTTCGTCCCTCCACATTCTGGAAGGGTTATCACTGGGTTATCAGGTCCTCCAACATTTTATCAGTGGGAAAACAAAGCTGTGTGGGCGAGGTGGAATTGGTGTTTAGCGGATGAGAAGGGACTTCATCCATCTCTTAATCTCAGCCAGTGTACTAATGACAGCTTCTACGATATCCACACCGGAATTAGCATGTTTGGCATTTCTGTGATGTCTCAAAAATCAGATCAGCTGTTAACACCATTTAAAGTAGCTGGACGTCAAAGAGTCGGAAATCGCATTATTAATCTTCAAGACGGAATTTTCTCAGTGGCAATCGAGGCAAGTGACCAAGCAGGTCTCTCTGTCCGTAGTCTCTCGAACTCTTTCGTTGTTGATACAAGCCCTCCAGTTGTAATGCTCTTACAACATGGTCATTATGGAGAAACAATTGCGTACACAAATTCTCAATCCATAACCTTCCGTTCCTATTTCAAAGTAGAAGACAATGTCTCTAAGATTAAAGCTTACAAAATTGGTGTTGGAAGTTATCCTGGTACAGATGATATTATCAAATTCCAGCCCCATTCTTTAAATCCATCTAAGACATCAATTCAAGCTAACTGGACATCGCCTACACAGACCTCGCTGAGAAATTACCAGCGCTACTTTATCACATTACTTGCCGTAAACGGTGCTGGTCTCTTCACAATGAAATCATCTGTTTCTCTTCTGGCTGATTTTGATCCGCCTGTCAAGGGAGTCGTATTGGATGGATGGGGCCCACAGGATGCCAAATATCAGAGCATTTCCTCTCTCTTTCGTGCACACTGGTACGGATTTACAGATTTTTCAGGAATCGAGATGGTATTCATGGGACTGGGAAGCAAATCCACTTCGAATGAATGTGATGTTCGAAAGGAAGAGATTGTTCCGATTAGTACAAATTTTTACATGTTATCTGGGTTATCCATGATATCAGGGCAAAGATACTATGCATGTCTTAAATTGGTGGACAAAGCGGGGAATTTTGCATTCTTTCAGTCCAATGGTGTTCTTGTAGACTCGACTCCTCCTCGTCCAGGGTATGTGACCGATGGTAAACCAGGCTTAGATATCGACCTACAAATAAATAACCTAGTTCTTACTGCTTCGTGGGCAAACTTTACTGATCCCGAAACAAGGATTCTGTCATATAAACTTGCTTTTGGCTCATTCCTGGCTGGGGACGACGTTCAAGAATTCACCAATGTAGGAAACGTGACAACAGCTATAAGTTCGACTTTGAAAGTCTCAAAACTCAAGACTGGCGTCCGTTATTATGCAACTGTAATTGCATATAATGTTCTTGGAATACCTAGTATCAAGGTCTCGTCGAACGGCGTGTTAGTAGATGTTACCGCCCCGTTGTTTTCACAGCCAACCCGTGATGGCGATGATCATATCAATGACTTGACTTATACGTCTGTAAACACCTTGAAAGCAACGTGGAAGTGTGAAGATTCAGAGACTGGCCTTTCAAAAGTTGAGATCGCCTTTGGACTTCAGCCTGGAGACACAGACATAATGAACTTTAGAAGCCTATCAGTTGCTCAGACGTCCTTCATAATTAACCATAAACTCCGGTTGTCTCATCGCTATTTCGCTTGTGTTCGATGCACCAACAACGTTGGACTCACAACTGTTTCCTACTCAAATGGCGTTGTGTTCGATGATACCCCACCCGTTCCACTCTATGTTAACGATGGGGGTTATACAGGCTCAAATAAGACGGTGTTCGTTACTTTTAAGTTTATCGATGCTGAAAGTAGCATTCAGGCTTATCACGTCAAAATATGGAAGAGCCCTTACAACAATTCCAGCATTATAGATTTGTTTAGTTTTGGTGGTAATGTTACAAACGTAACTTTGGATTTGTCAGAAGAACTTGATAATGGACAAATATACTATATCAATGTTACCGCATCGAATTATGTTGGTTTAGAATCTACCACACAATCGGATGGCGTCGCTGTCGATACAACTTCCCCAGTGTGCTCCAAGGTCTGGGATGGCGAGAGTGACTATCACAATGACGTGGACTACGCTCCGAGCTCAAACAAATTGGCTATTTCTTGGGAGTGTCATGATAGTGAGTCCTCAATAGTCCAGCTTCGGCTTGCTATCAAAAATGTGCAAAAAGACGAGTACGTAGTTCCATTTTACACCTCTAAGGCTCCCTTCAACTTTTCAGGCACAGCAGTAATTACAGGCAATGGTCGAGTGCTATTCAAGTTGGAGGAAGGACATCAATATTCAAGTGGTATCGAAGTCGTTAACGCCGTTGGTTTGAATGCGACTTATTGGACAAATGGTGTGATGATTGACAGTACGCCCCCTTTTGTGGGAGATCTGAAGCTGCAGTTTTATCCTGATGAAAATGTTCTTTCAGCAGAATGGTTAGCTTTTGACGAAGAAAGCGGCCTTGAGTCTCTTTTTTGGGGACTTGGAACAACACCAGAAACGAATGACATTAGGAACTTCACCGAAACTGCACCGTCGATACGAAACATATCCGTCTCAAGTTCCTCATATCGGCATGGCGTTATTTGCTTTTTGAATATCTATGTTCTTAATAATGCAGGATCATCGAGCAAATCATCTTCCAATGGCATTGTTATTGATCGATCGCCACCAAACCCTGGAATTGTAAGTGCTCACTACACCTTTCCCAACAGTTTCAATGAAAGCTTGAACATAGTCCGAAACTCATCATTTGCCGTGACGTGGACCGGATTTACCGATCCTGAAAGTGGCGTCAAAAAGACCACCTGGGCAGTCGGAAAAGATTGCCAGAAATTGAAGCAAGGAAGTATGGACATCTACTCCGAAGTTACATTGCAGGACTCTGTCGGCGGATTTATCATTGGAAATCAGACCCTTGTAGAAAACAAGACTTATTTCGTTGCTGTTCGAGTAACTAATGGTGCTGGACTTTCCCGGACAGATTGCTCCGCGGGTATACTTGTGGTATTAGGGAAACTTTCTGCTGGAGTGGTAAGCGATGGACCAATAACACAAGAAAACGACATTGACTTTCAGCTAAATGATAAAGCTATTTGGGCACACTGGAGCGAATTTAAGGATCCCTTATTTGGCATTGCAAGATACGAGTGGTGCATTCGGGACTCACCACCAAAACCAAATGGACCTGGTCCGTGTGCATGGCCATACATGGATGTACATCATTTAAAGACTAAAGCCAGTCGCTTTTACAACTTGACTCTTATACATGGAAAGAAATATTACGTTACGGTTAAAGCTGAAAACACCAAAGGGGAAACTGTGATGTCGTCCTCAGATGGAGTTCTTGTCGATCGAACCCCTCCAGTAGGGAAGTCACTCCAGATCTCTCCGTCATTTGGAAAAGAAACTTTGTTTTTAACTTCATCGTCTCCTCCTGTTGTCACGTGGACAATTGATGATCCTGAAAGCGGAATGAGCCATTTCCTTGTTGGCGTTGGAAGTTTTCCATTCCAGAGTGACCTTTTAGCTAATCAGCGCGTTGACAGTCTGAGCCGTTCCCTTGATTTAGACCGAGTAAACTTCACGCTTACCGAAGGATTAATGTTCTATGTCAGTGTTACAGGAGTCAATATGTTGGGTTTGGAAACCACTCTGACATCAAAGCAGATAGTTATCGACTGGACGCCTCCAAAATCTGGTAATATTTTGGATGGTAATCGTACCCTGCCCAGGACCGGGAGAGTTATCGATGCGGACTACCAAAAGAAAAACTGGATGCTGTTTGCTCGTTGGAGTGGCATTCAGGATGCTGAAAGTGATATTATTGAATATCAGTGGTGCATTGGAAGAGCTCAAGGTAAGGGTGTCTTTGGTTTAGAGTAAGATCTAGCCATACGGGAGTTTTGTTTCCTTCAGACGTTTTACACATCGGTCCTATTTGGCTGACAGATGTTAACTTTTTCTTCCCTGCTTTGATAGACTTAATTCAATTTCGAGACACTTATTGCACAATCCTTTTCATTTATAGGTACGTGCGAATTAAAAAGTATGACAGCGGCTGACCTGCGCACAAGCGTCTATCATTCCATTACTCCTGAAGAGGGCTTGCAGTATTTCTTTACCGTCGAAGCAACCAATGGTGCTGGCTTCAAAACAGCAATTTACTCTGACGGTATCATTGTCGATAGCTCCCCACCTATGGTGAAATGGATTTACTTTGAAGTAGAAAAGGAAAATAGAGGCAAGTCTCAGCTCATCGTTCAGAAGGATGACAAATATTTAGAATTCTACTGGAACAAAGCAACTGATACCGAAAGTGGTATTTCGTCCATTGAATGGTGTGCAGGTACCAATAACAACTCGTGTAATGTCGTCGCTTTGAATCCTGTTAGTTTAGATGCTACAACTGTAAAACATTACTTGCCAGAGCGGTTAGCCTCTGGTACTCACGTGTTTGTTCGGCTGGAGGTTACAAACAGAGCCGAATTAACAACGACAGTAGTCACCAAACCTCTATTAATTGATGCAACCCCACCATCAGCGGGAAACGTGACAGTTGGAACGTTTCCAGGAACTGTCTATTTCAAAAAGGGAGATACTGTAAAGGCGAGATGGTATGGGTTTAAAGATAGTGAGAGTGATTTAGATCACTACGAATGGGCTGTATGTCAAGCAACTGTCAGAGGTATATGTGTTGGTCCATATGTAAACGTTGGCAGCAATACGACATCGAATATCGACGTCCTTGGCATTAATTTTGGCGTTTCGTATGTCGTTGTTCTCCGTGCCTTCAATAAGGCTGGTTTATTCAGCGAGGCAACTTCTGATCCATTTATTGTAGATAATTTGAATCCATCGGCTGGAATTGTGTATGACGGATTACACATACGGAATGACATCGAGTATCAAAGTTCTGCTTCTCAGTTGTCAGCGAATTGGTCTCCATTTAAAGACGTGAATGGGAGAATCGAAAAGTACGAGCTGTGCATAGGAACAGACCAAGGGTTATGCGACATAAGTGACTTTGATAGTGTTGAAACTAAGTTATCAGGAACAGTCATAGGACTGAGCTTGAATCACGATGAAATATACTTTGTTACCGTACGCGCGACGAGTGTGTCCGGCTACAGCTCGGTAGCAGCCTCTAATGGTGTCAAGATTGATACGACGCCACCTGTAAAGGGCCAAGTAAGAGATGGTGAGACGCTCGTAGATATTGATTTCCAAGCAGACGACACTTACATCTATGCCAACTGGGATGACTTCCTTGATGAAGAATCAGGCGTCGCTGGGTACACTTGGTGTGCAGGAACTGGCAAGGGCTTCTGCGACATCATTTCCCCGACTTACGTCGCGGATCAGATACGAGCTGGACAACAGGTCTTGGAACCACTTCCCGCGGGAATAGTAATATATGTTACTGTTACAGCTGTAAACAACGTAGGCATTTCTTCCACCGTTTCTTCAGACGGATTTAAAGTTGACAACACGGGACCGATTATTTCAAGAGTAAGTAAAGTTATCTTGATTGAAATGGGTATCCTCGTTTGAGATAAGAGATACTTAAGAGATGTGACTGACGTCTCGACAACCTGAGCGGTAGTCATTATCATAGTGAAGTGAATAGTTATTGTCAGTCAAATGTACTAAGTCCAGTTCGACTGACAAAGACTATTCACTTGTCGCTGATCATGACTTCCGCTTAGTTTGCCGAAATGTCACTCGCTACTAACGAGAACAGTCATATTCACTGCTACCCAGACGATCGGACTACAGGATCACTTAAATTATTTAGTTATCATGTGACGAACGTTGTTATGAAGACTGTGATAAAATGTTTAAAGTCTGTAGCAGATCACATGTTATCCCTGAGTTTAAGGTATTTTTCGTAAATGATTTAGACCCTCCAAAAAATAGTGAAGCACTCGCGCTTTTTTGTTCAACCCGATTCTATTAATAACAAGTGCGTGTTATGCAAATACTCAAATAAATTGTGAGTAAACATGAAATGCATGCAATAACCCATAAATGTTAACTCATTAGGTTCGCGACCTGCAGCATGGCTCAAGCGATGATGACATTGATTTCCTCCTTTCGAAAGACAGTTACTGCACTAGCTGGGATGCCACTGCACCCGACAGTGGCATTATGAAGAGCGAAGTTTCCGTCTGCTCTGAACTTGACTCTAATGACTGTTTGTTGCGTAACTTGGATGTAGGTAACCAAACATTTATTTGTACGGCTGATCTGGACTTTGAAGGAGGAATCAAATACGTAACGAAAATCAAGGCTGTAAATCTCGTCGGAGTCTCTACAGAGGTCTTTTCGGATGGATTCGTGTTGGATTCTACACCTCCTTTAATGGGTGAAGTTTTCTTTGCAGAGACGTCTAAGTCAACCATAGAAGGTGTTACGAAATACTACGCTCGCTCCTTAATTTCTGCTCAGTGGAGGGGATTCTGGGACAAAGAGAGTGACGTTCACACTTCGTACGTTTGTCTTGGAACTACTTCAGGGGAATGTAACACGAGAAACTTTACCATGGTTCAAAACTCCACAGCTTACACTTTCGCAGATTTACCGTTTCTCCAAGGAGAAACCTACTTTGTGTCAGTGAAGGTGGAGAATGGGGCAGGTCTAAATAGTGACATCCAAACATCTGAAGGGATTCTTTTCGACCAAACTGGTAAATATTGATACTTACTTTTTCTAAACAAAATGAGACATTTAAGACTATGTTTGTGGGTGAATGTTTTCCAAAGTACATACATAATGTATAAGCCGTACATCCGTATAGGGGTTAACTTGTTTTTCCCTTTTCTTTTTAAAAGAAGCACTCTAACAATTACGTGTATAAAGCCGTTGTTCTTTAGATTACTTTTTATGTGACAATCTACAAGACTGAGCACAGGAGCCATATGTAGGGAACTGCAAAATGGAATTGGCAAATCGACCATTTCGTTCTAACCGCCGAAAAAGATGTTTGGAGTTATATGATAATATTGCTCTCTTATCGCATTACCAGGTCCTACCAATGAAGGCACAGTAATGGATGGAAATACAGAAGGTGAGGATGTCAATGTTCAGCAAAGCAGAATCCTCATCGCTGCTCACTGGAACGCTTTCGACGACCTTGAAAGTGATGTGGTGAAGTTAACTTGGTGCGCAGGACTGTCTCCTGGTCTATGCGATCTCGTCAAGGAGACTGAATTAAACAACAATAACACATCAATTCGTTACTTTCTTTCTAAACCAATCATGAATGGCTACCGTTACTTTGTCACCGTCAAGGCAACCAACGGCGCAGGCGTGACATCGTTACTCAAATCTGATGGCGTCATGGTGGATGACACCCCTCCAATTTCTGGCTCTGTGATTGATGGATTAGAGTCAGATAGAAACTATGTGAATGGCGAGGATGACATCAGTGCGAGTTGGTTTGCCTTTATGGACTTGGAGTCTGGTATAGATTCTTACAAAGTCGCGTTATGTCACGAGAGAAACCTGTCTAACTGCCCACAGCCTTTCACTTCCACCGGAAAAACCACTAATGTTACCATCTCAGGTGAGGTATTGGTTTAATCAAGTGAGACATAAACTTTTCTCTCTGCGACTATTTCCACGTATTAACTCAGGTGTTCTACATACTGGTAACAAGTATTGATAGTTAGCTTTCCATCATTATCCATCACTGGGATTACTCTGTAAGGAATCCAATTTTTCTGTTTTTGCTTTTGAAAGCAAGTTCGTGTATGCGCCTCACTCCCCCTGTCTTTTGACCCGGTCCCGTTGAGAGTTGAATCTGCCTAGCGTTTCTCCGCCATGCGTTAAATAAGCCACAACCAAGCTGTTCTCTTACTACAGGCTTTCTTACACCACAGATGCTAAATAGCAGATGAATCGCTTCAGAGCAGAACTAACGTGAGCAAGAAGAAAAGTATTATACGACTTTTTAAGCAAGGGTCCATGGCTTCTGGCTCTCAAACAATGTTTGCTAGATCTACCATACGATTTATTACAGGTTTGGATCTCGAACGTGGTGTACAGTATGTGTTTATTGTGCGAGCCATAAACTTTGCTGGTCTTGCAAAAGAGGCATTCTCTGACGGATTCACTGTGGATTTCAACCCACCGAAAAAAGGCGAAATATGGATCGGTGTAGGGAACGAACAAATCACCTATCAAGCGGATCCTACAAAGATCGTCGTGAGGTAGCGTAAACGTAATTGCCGCTTGTTTGTTTGTTTGCTTCAAACCGTTCTTATTTTATGGTGTGCTAACTTAAATATTTAAAAGTAACCTCTTTACAAACATAACGTTCGTTATCCATTGCTCTGGAGCGGTTTCCAACTATTTATTTATATTTTGAAAGTCATAAGAACGCGCAGTCTCTATGAAGTTCCCTTTCCTGAGCCCGTTCAGTACAAACATCTTAAAGGGAATAATTTCGTACATATTTTACTCACGCAGACTACTTACGTACTAAAAAGGAAAAAAGCCCGCCCGCCTTAAATGCGCAAATTTGATTCCGTTGTCATTTTCTCTTACAGATGGTCAAATTTCATGGATGTTGAAAGTGGTATAAAGAAATATGAGGTTTGTGTTAGTTCTATACTCCAAAATTGTTCAGTAACCAGCTTCGTCGATGCAGGACTTAACACAAGCTTTATTGTCGATGGTCTTAACCTTAAGCATGGTGGAAAGTACTACGCTATCGTTCGAGGGACAAATGCGATTGGTTTGTCAACGGAGGGCACCAGTGGAGGTGTTCTGATCGATTTAACTCCACCTTTACAGAAAGATGATGGTAACGTTTCTCCCCCGTCGTCTGGAAACCGAGCTAAATTGAATGCTTCCCTATTACAAGTAGACGTCTCTAATTCGTCAACAGCAAACGGCCCTTCCATCACGTTTAAATGTTTGGAAGAATACTTAACTTCAAGTTGGGAAGAGTTTGAAGACCGAGAAAGTGGCATGGTGAATTATGACTGGTGCGTCGGTACAGCAAAAAGTTTGTGTGACGTGGTGTCCATGAGGTCAGTTGGAATGAAAACAAGAGGCGCTGCAATTGTCAACAGACTACAGTCTGGAACGATGTTGTTCTCCACTGTGTTCGCCATTAACGGAGCCAAGATGAGAAGGCAAATAATATCAAGGCCATGCACAGTTATCGCCGTTGCACCAAAGTTTACCGAAGTGATTGACATCTCAAGCTTCAGTTCGAGCAACCTCACTGACACTGACTGGAACGCCACTATGCAAAGTTTGTCATTTAGGTGGAAGGCCATCGGAAGCTATCTAGACGAAATTTCACTTTTACGCGTTAAAATAGCAGTAACCGAATTTTCTTCCAACCTGTCCGTGCCTCGGCTACTTCAAGAGAAGTCTTGGAACAGCGAGTCTTTAGAGCTATCCTTCATGGATGTGCTCTCAGCTCAACACAACGTTACAATACGAAGTATGACCTTAAAGCCTTGGATGCGTTATCGTGGGATAGTTCGTGTATGGAACGAGGGTGGGATTTTCTCTGAAGCATCTAGCGATGGAGTGCGAATGGAACCTAGTCCACCAGCAACCCGTGGTCTCGCCATCCGCGACAAAGCAGCCGAGAATGAGCACCTCCGGTGGTGGCCAAACCTGAGAATTCCTCCTGTTAATGATAGTATTGTAGACAGTGATATCACCTTCATATCTTCTCCAGCGAAGCTAGAACTAACTGTTAGCAGTGCTACGTCGAACTCTACCGCTAATACAACGAACTTCATTCTCGATCATGATCTGTTTAGCCCTACAGCTGATTTTAAAATAGTCGTCAAGAGAGTGACAAGTGGTGTAAACGACACAAACAGCACGACTGACTCCAGAACAATGAAGATAATCCCTGGCTTTGCTGACCTTGAAGGTCCATGTTGTGCTAAACACCCCACTAATACCATGGATGCCTTAAGTGACACGCACTTTAAGCCCACCTCACCAGCAAATGAGTTTGGTGTCTCTTTAGGCATTCTGGCAGATGATGTTTTAGCTGTAGGAAGTAACGGAAAAGTACTTCTTCAGTCCTTGAAGAATAAAACAGCAAGAAACCTCGTTACTCTAGGTGACCATTCTGATTCAAATGTGACAGTAAAGGTATCTTCTTACCATAACACGACAGGCTTTCTTCTTAATGGTAAGCTCTATCTTTACAAGCGTACATCCGATGACCTTCACGGTGTGCTAGGCAAAAGCATGATAATAGGACATTGTAAAAATGTGCCATCATCAAATTGCCCTGAAATTGAAGAATGGGCAGATTACCTGGGACAGTCATTTGCTCTCAATGACAATGTAGTTGCTGTAAGAGGTACCAGATTATCCACTCATAGTAACGTTGTAGCAGTTTTTCGAAACATGTCAGGGAAATGGATGTTCGCCCAGACAGTAGGAGAAAAAAGGAAGCATATAAACTTTGGACATTCCATCTCTTTAAATGAGAATTTCATGGCGATAGCCGCCGGCGATGGAAATAATTGCTGTGCTATGATATATTCCTTAGCCACTTTGACTCTCCGAAAGACGATTTGTCTAACTGATCCCACAACCATAGTTGCGCCTCTTTCTTTATACCTTACCAAGACTGATGCACTGGTAATACTTTCCAAGACAGCAAGACTACTGAAAGTGTTTCAGTTAAACATGACTTCAAGCTCTCACTATGAAGTATGTAGGTACCGAGCTGGGAGCCTCATCGATGAACTGAGTGGAAATCTTGATGTAAACACTCGAGAAGAAGGGTTCATGATCGCTCTTG
Organism: Stylophora pistillata; assembly: GCF_964205215.1. Classification (NCBI taxonomy): domain Eukaryota; kingdom Metazoa; phylum Cnidaria; class Anthozoa; order Scleractinia; family Pocilloporidae; genus Stylophora; species Stylophora pistillata. The sequence continues at coordinate 6,982,319 of NC_142522.1, read as the reverse complement.
GCTTCGAAGCAATGCGTGGTGGCGAAGGGGTACAGTTGCTTGGCTTTCAAGGAATTTACACAGCATCAAAAAATTCTACTTCGAGTAACGAGAGCAGTAAATGTCTCAATCTAGGGTCGGTGCTTGCGAGAGAAAGTGGCTTACGAGCTGATAGTTATGGCACTCGAACGTCCGTGTTGTTCAAAGGAAACACAATCCTATTTGGAATACCAGGCGTTCTTACTTGGCCAAAGAATGATCAGTGGTTAAGTACAGGAAGAGTTTACATGGCAACATATTGTCCTGTGAACCACTTCCGTAGTACTATTTCTGAACTACATAGCTTGCGGTCAGTTACTTGTCTACCATGTGAACCAGGACGAAAGTCATTTGGAGGCTTTTCTGATGCTTGCTCAGTCTGTGACGAAAAGTTGTGCTTGTCGCCTCCTGACAATGAGTCATCCAGCTTTACCACAGATATATGCGATGATACGTCCTGTCTTTCCACGATATATCTAAGTAACAAAACAAATGGAATAGACGCTCACATGAGACATGGCTCTTTGTTCGTTTCTGGACCCGAACATGTCTACAGTGTCGAGCTCCTTGAAACAACACGGGCTGGCGAATCAACAAGTTCATTTTCAGAATCTTTTGTGATTGATGCAACTGCACCTGTTCCTGGCCGGGTTTATGATGGACTGGGAACTGATCAAAACATGAACTGCTCCGAGAACTCAACATTTGGCGAACACAGCCAGTGTTCAACTAGAAACTTTGAAGATACGGATATAGAGTTTACCAACAATACGCGTGAGATCCATGCCAGGTGGATTGATTTCCTGGACAACGAAAGCGATATCGTGGAATACTTTTGGTGTGTTGGCACTCGACCAATGGCAGACGACATCCGCATGTGCGAAAGCACAGGACTGAGGCCAAATGGTAGTCACTTTGGGCTTGGCTTAAGTCATGGTGATTCGTATTACGTCACAATTGTTGCCTGCAATGGAGCCCGGATGTGTTCAGCCGGTCATAGTGATGGTGTTACAATAGACACTACTCCACCTGTTATGACGTATGTCAGGGACGGGATAATGGGACCAGATATGGACTATCAGGTAAGAAGTTGGCTCCATGATCTTTAATAGCCAGTGACTTAAATACGATCTATATGTTAAATATGCAGTGAATCATTTCAGTTTTTGGACTATACAGTGGGTACTTTTGCTTACTTTTAAAACTACATCTTCATGTTTTTATATGTGAAAGGGTACAGTATTTTATCCTTAAGCATTTCTCAAACCGTGAGTGATTTCCTTATAGTGTGTTGAGAAGATATAGACGAACTATTATCTAATATTAATAACTTTCCTTTGACAGGTTTTTGTCGATATCATCTTTGCTTACTTCGCCGCAAGGGACGAGGAAAGTGGAGTAAATTCATATGAGGTAGCGTGGGGGACTGCTCCTGGTTTAACCGACATAACCGACTTTGAAGAGCTCATTAACGCCACAATATGGCGCGCAAAATTTAAAGACGACGTACTCGAGATTGGAAGAAAGTACTACGCAACAGTACGAGCGACGAATGGCGCTGGGTTACTATCCGATGAGCTTTCATCTAACGGAATCGTGGTCGGGAAATCTGAATATGTCTTTGATAATTCATCAAAAGCCTCGTTCTTCTTTGACACAGTAAGCGTGAACGATGATGGATCACGTAAAGACGGGGGTGTAGGGAAAACCTACGGCACGTTGAGTGTCCCTGAAGGTGCTGTTGAAGAAGAAGTAAAACTACGATGTTACAGTTTGGACGAGAAAACGCTGGAAGGAAACAAAAGTGAAGAGGGTCCAGTTAGCGATCCGAAAAGAACTGCGCCAAAGGTACGCTAATGTAACTCGTTATGTTGTTTTACTACATTTGCGGTAGTCCTTACCAATACTTTGCCAAAGTAAAATTTGGATTTCTTTTGTAATGCAAATTGTAATGTTTGTAACCTAGAGAGATATTATCGACGCCCATATTGAGCCATAATTGTGTTATAGGTATGTAACAGGTTTTTTTCTGGGTTTCAATGGAGTACATGTGCCGTAAGAAGTTGAGAAATTTGACGTGTCCCCAACATAGCCGAGGGAGGATTTTGTCTTGGATTTAAGCTAAATTATCCATTTCGCATTTTTCATTTACATCCCAGATCCAGCTTTTGCACGTCTTTAACAAGACAGCAAACTACTCTCAGCAACAGTTTCATCTATCGCTTATCTTGCACTGTTTCTTCTCACTCTTTATAGCAATTTATGCTAGGAAACTACAGTTTCCAGATCAAAGCCCTGGATCCTATAAACAATACGGTGCAGGAGGGGTACCGGTTTGCTAAACCTATTAAGCTCGCCATGTTTTATGACGTGGATAACCTGGTAAAAGCGAACAAAGAGCACGTCAACAATGAACTTACAGAGAAAGACATAGATCCTGTATTATTCTTGTGGGATCCAAAGAATGAAACCTGGTATAAGAGTTATTTAATTGTATTGGTACTTTAGGCGGATATTTCGTTTCTTGTGTGAAACCAAGTTAATAGTTGTGTTTTTATCTGGCGGTTTTATTCTAAATAGTAATCAAAGTTTCAATATCTTAGTTCTTTGGGATCATGCTCGGGGTTTCGTTGTGCTAGCTTTTGTTGAAGAATAACTAAAGAGAAAACAAAGTTTTCGGTCCTCTTTAGAAAAATTTGCACTTGACACATTGTTATACGAGGCGAAAACATTTATAAGCTCCAGTACTCTTTCTCATACACATCGGGGAAAGTGCGCCTAAGTCAGTTTGAAAGGATACGTATATATTGGCTGTAAGGGTTCGAAGCGTCAAAACTTTGTTACGAAAATAATTGAGAATAGTCGAAAAACTCAATCTTCGAGATTAACGTACTGATGGCTCCATTTAACTTCTCGTAGGTTTGACGCAAAACTTACCTGTCCAGAGCCCTGGAGTAAAGTGAACCGGTCGGTCAAGCTTTTGGAAGTAAACGTGTGTCACCTGACTCAGTTCGCCTTTTTCTTCTCCTTCCAGGCAAAGCATGGCTTACTTCTCTTTTGGAAGAATCATTCAAGTATGAAAACTTTCATTGCCTTCGAAGTAAACGAATTGTAGCTTGATTGTTACGTCTTAACGATACTTGCTCAAAAAAGCCTTGAAAGATCTGTGAAATAATCGGTTTTTTTATATTTGTGGACGATTTTTCAATTGGGATCAGCCGCAATTATCGTACTTCAAACCAGAATATGAAGAACGTTGCCCCAACTCTCTCAGTTTCTAGTCGTGGAGCGCGAAGCGTGGAACGACTATTGTAAGGGCGAGAATATGCAAATGTGTTAGTCGTGGAGCACGAGGCGTGGAACGACTATTGTGAGGTGACAGAATATGCAAATTTGTATATAGGAGAAGCGAAGCGTTGTTTTCGAGACCGACCATTTGTTTACTTTTCTGGTGGTTATACCTCTTATCTGTTTGCTGACTACACAAATATTGGGGTCATCCTCCGTGTAAAAACCTGACGAGGTTTTCTTTGTTTCATGAGGTATTGTTTTGCTGTACGCTATTATTTATAATGTTTTGTTGTCTTTGTTTTACGTCACTCGTGAGCTTCACAGGTTTTTACACCGAGGATGAGCCGAATATTGAAAATGTATCAAGTCGAAGAAAAAGTGTTGGTCTCGGCCCACATTTTTGTCAACAAAATGAAAAGATACGCGTATCGGTTTACAAGGTGAAGAGTACGGACCACGTACAAAAGTTGTCATTTGTTCCAAAACTGAAATCTCGCGCGCGAAATGAGAAGACCATAGGAAGGCTTTAAAATCCTAGTTGAGAACGATTGTGGCCACTTTGTTAAAAACCGAAGACAATGGCCGTTTTGTTAAAAACAAAATACGCGAGGAAACGGGCAAGGAATATTCTACAATAGGGCAAATGATTGTGAAGGATGATCGCAGTTTTCATTTTGCACCTAGTCTGCATTTTGTACCCAGTCTGCAGTCCGCAGTCTTTATTTTGTACTGACCGATAGCCAAAATGTGAATTCTGACTATTCACCCAACATCAACCCAGCAGTTCAAGGTAATTCTGACTAGTTTCAGCTCTATCCGAGAGTTACCCATTGGCTGCCTATGTTTACCTATAAAAAAGTATGTTTTCATAAAAAGGAATTTAATTGACTTCAAAACCCATCAAAACGTAAAGTATTCATGACTCATTCACAGTTTCCTTTGATTTCGATAACTAGTGGAACAGTCAGTGACAAAATATTATTTAAATTTGTATTATATTTTTGGAGAAAAAGTTGACAGTGTTGAGAGAAAGAAAAAATTGTTGCTCTGTCCTTCTTCTTCACCCACTTATAACACCTGTTTCCATGTCCCGTTACCATACGTTTGCAATGTTCGTTCTACTTTTTTCTTAAGGCACTGTTTGTTTCAATGTTTTCTTCAAGCAATAAATTTATTTCATACACATTCTGTGTATCAGTTGCGCGGTTTTATTTGAACTTCCTATACAGAAGAATAGAAAAATTAGCCCCAATAATGATGTCATAGTTACGTGACCTAAATGTAGTTAATGCGTTAATGGTCTAAAATCACAGGCGATACACTATTCCATGAAATGAATGGCATCGAAATAGCATTGGTAACGCTTTGCCATTTTCTTGATACTTCATGATTTCGTTTTGATAGGTTACAGTTTAGATGGAGGCATTCACGTTTCTCGCACGATGAAAGTCACCACGTTGGAGATCCTTGTACGAAGATCCAAAGGTTCCCTGGGTGACATCACTGTACAGTGGTCGCTGTATCAAAATGATTCTTCGTACAGCCTCGACCTAATATGGCCGAGATCTGGGGCGGTGTCCATGAAGAACGGCCAATGGAACGATTCTTTTATACTCACTGTAGATAATGACAGAAGGCAAGCACCAGAGGGGGTCGTCTGGGTTCAACTGGAAAATCCTTCGGGCGGCGCTTTGTTGGCGTCGCCTGATGAGTCCACGTTAAAAATCACGATTGCGTCAAATCAGAGGCCCGATCAGGAGACATGGATAATAACAACAATATGTGTATGCGTGGTCTCCGTACTGATAGTCGTTGTTGCCTCATATGGTATCAAGAGACACAGAAGCAGAAGTAAAAGGTAAGCACACTGAAATTGAGGATGGCTCCGTCACTCCAATTGTCGCTCGATTATGATTCGTACCGTGACGGGTTTTGTTTTATGCTAGATAGGGGTAACGGCACTCGTATGAAAGAAGGTGATTTCGTCGTTCCTGGGGCACAGAATAGGTGTTCCACGGCAATGATTTTCACTGCACTTTCAGAAAGATTCACGCAGCTGTATGAACAGCTATTGAGAAATCACGAAAGACCACCGCAGGCATCGCATGAACGACATTAGTTTAAGAACACTTTCCGCGCAATTTTTCTCCTCCCAACCTCCTTTTAAAACGGTTTCTTTATCATCTTAAAAATTTAGAACAGTTGTAGCAAAGGATTTTCGAAAATATCTAACGAAAATAGTTTATTTACCCTTTTGCTACGGTAACTCCGGTGTTCTATATGCGATTAATATTCTAATTAGAGAGTCGCTGTCGCAGCCATTCTAGCGCCAGAAGAGTTATATCCCCACAGATGGATCTATTCGGAGTTTTATCCTCTTTATTTAGAAGAACTACTTCTTCACTTTTCACTGGCCTTTGGTCAAACTAACATCGTGACCTTAGCAAGGAAACTAATGTGCCTATTTTTGTTTTTAGGATTGTTACCAGGATAAGCGGGCGCCAAGATACTGAAATGACTCATCGTAAGTAAAGTGTTTATTGATAGTTTGGTTTTCTTCTCTCTACTGAGTTTTGTCTGACTCGTGAAGTGCCATCCTACCCGTTAAAAGGCCCTTCTAATTACATGGCGATACTTCCCACCTGGCTCCGCGGCTGGATACACTGTGAGTTATATAACGGTATTAGACCATAACCATCTGTAACAGAAGGGTCAAGATATTTTCCAAGCGACTGAAAGCTATGACAGTATGGTGTTGGGAAATGAACCTTACTAAGAAGGCTTTTAAAAAAATCTGTTTTACTTCCTGTTTTAAGAGCTTCCTGACCGCTAAGTTCAGACTTCACAGTCTCTGTGTTATCACTTGAGTTTCCTTCTGGGCCTACAAGAGAATTGTTAGTTTCTTTGACTCGTTTACGTTCAATTAAAGGACTATCCCGAGAATCTTGTGCTAGGTCGCTTGTTTTCTGTGCCCTCTTTCAGTGAAAGATGCTGACAAGGACACCGGCCACGCCGTTTACAGCTCGAAATCGACAGAACCTGTGGACCACGATGTGGAGACAGAGTTTAATTCTTCAGCATTCACACCCGAGGTCGAAATGGTTTCATCAAACCCACTGTATGAGTCATCAGGTCTGAGTGCTGATTCAGGCGCCTCGCAAGCGGCAGCTAACCCTCTTTATGAGTCTACCAGTCTTACTGGATTGGGCAGTGCTTGCGTGATTACGAATCCGTTATGCGACTCAACCTGTACCCCTCGTGTTGTTGATGCTGCTCCAGCAATCGCAAACCCCCTGTATGAAGCCACCTCCGTTATGGAAGGAACTACGGGAGAAGTGAATTACGGAGGGAATGTCGATGAGGACGGAAGTGCGGAGAATCGCTTGGTGTGAGTGGATTATATATTTTGATTTATAGTTTTTTTTTTGTCGTTGAAGAAAGACATTTAGAAAAGTTTCATGACTTGTATAATTGTGTTTTGTAACGGCATCATGTACTTTAGACTTCATAACACTACTGGTTTTACAACTCTCAAGTGATCGATAAAATTTAACCTAAAGAATTAAGGTTAAATCAAGCAAAATCTGTTCTTGTCGAAATAACGGTGTCTAAATTAGTGTACCAGGTTACGAAGTAGGTGATATAATGACAGCTTCATTGTCTGCCTTTCTTTAGGGAGAAGACTTCAATTGCTGCAAAGCTAGACTGAATCGAGGATCGAAGAACTTGGATTTATTCGTTTTCACATTGATCACAATTTACACATTAATCAAAGGGGCATACTGCAATTAAGGCAACTAAATCAGGCAGATAGACGCGATTAGTTGTTCAACGCATAGTTGTACAAGGAAAGTGCGTGGGTGAAATTAGGTTAATAATTTACGCTTTCCTTCGCCTGAAATTCATAATTTTCGCACGCGCAGAGTGAATTTACTTGTCATCAGATCAGTGGATCTTTTGTTATAAAACTCACGCTGGTAAACTCGTCGTACTCTTAGTTCTGGTAAGATTCCTTTTCGTATCTGGGTCTTCATTTAGTCAACAGACCTTTTTTCTCCTCCCACAATAATTTTTTGAGAACCACTTATCATTTAAATTTCTGATCTCTGACTATCGACATTATAGAAACCAACTACTTGTTTTCTTTTTCTTCTGTTTGTTTTTTTCCCTTTGTTTTCTTTCGAATTTTGGAATGAAATAGAAAGAACGGAATTATTGATTTGTCAAGATAGGAGCACGATTACCTTGTAGCTTTCTTGCAGTCTTTAGTCGTTATAGAGCGCTATGCATTTGCTGGTAAATTTAGAATGAGACTTGAATAAAAAGATTTTTGAAAGAATGTGTGCATGTGTTCAAGAAGTGTGGAACGCAGGTTAAGATGTTGCCGTTCTGGCTTTTTGTGGTTAAATCAGGGTTTTGGGGATTTCTAGGTAGTTCGGATATTTCGTGAACTAGAAAACCAGTTTAATTTTTTAATTGACTCATAAAGAGCACTAGTCCTTTGCACCGATGATTGTTTTGAGGGAGGAAAATTAAGAAACTTTCGAGGAATCCCAGTTAACTTTACATTATCTCTGAACTTGTTGCAGTTTGGATACGTTTTACCTCTCTCTTACCACCAAGTCATTTTTGCTTCTATTGTAACATGAGGACTTTGAAAAATTATCGAAGTTACCGGAAGTACATTATAATAATCTCCACGCGAAAACAAATGGTTCATCACCTGGTTATCTTGATCATCGCGATGAATATTTTGCAGGATTCAAGTTCAATGGGATATGATATTTCAATTTTTGAAGTAATACTAGAAAAAAAAAAGGTAGATAATTTTCAAGAAAAAGAGCATTTCTAAATCATATTAAGTGTTTCATGTAAATTTTTAGCATGAAACTAGAAAGTGAATCTGCCCAGTTGGTAATAAAGTTCATGATCTGTATTTCTTAGGCCGTTAAATGAGTAACATTGGGAACATTGATGAATTTAGAATATATGAAAATGATATAAGTATCATATGTGTGTACTGCGTTTGCATGAAATTTATAAAAGCGATCCTCCCAGTAATGAACCCTTCTCATGTATTAGTGGGAATTAGGGCTGAAAACAAAACAACAACAACAACAACAAAAAAACATTTTTCAGGTCTAATTTCTACTACAACATAAGTAGCGTTCATTACTGCGAGGATGGATTTCATACATTGCAACTGGGCATATCATGTAGATTTCTGCTGAGTATGATCAGATTCTAAAGCCATAATTGCATGATCCTGCTTTTCACAGAAAGCATGATTATACCAATTAAGAGGAAAGATGAGATTCAAAACGCATGGCGTGTCTCAATCATCATAAACGCCAGAGCCTGTGGAACGATACTGGTATGAGCAGGAATCTGCGAAGAGCGTTCAAGAGCTTTAAAAGAGAAAAGCTTTTTTTTTCAGAAACAATAACTAATTCCAGTTTTCTGGAAAGCTGATTAGGAGATTTGTTCAAAGACAGACAAGATTTCAGAGGTGCTATCTATTTTCGTAAAACTATAGCTTTACAACCATTTGATGTGAATTTTACGAGCTAGAGGACCGAAATAAATTGCTTAGCAATCAGATTAATTCAACACTTTTAAGTGTTTAAACACTTAAAAGCAATTAAAATTGCTTCGCAAACGAAGCCGGCATGCTATGGTAACAGATTGTCTACCCTTATCATTATCTATGCCACATCATGCTCGTAATTGAATCGTGCTCGAAGCTTTATATGGAAATCACTGTTGATTCCAGTTTTCTGGAAAACTGATAGAGAAATTGTTCAAAGACAGACATGATGTTAAAGACGACAAACATTTGCGTCTAAATGTTTCTTTATAAAAATTTGCTTTGAATTTTCATGGTAATAAACTGGCCATCCAGTTCAAAGTAGGTTTTTTAAAATGACATAGTTCGAAAATAACAGAGATAAAAAAAATTTTATGTCGGGAAAAATGCAGTCTTTAATGCTGTAGGCTTAATTAAAAAAAAAAAAATTAAAGACTGCACTGATGTTTTTCAAGGGAAAAAGTGACGCCTGCCAAGTGAAAGTGTCCCTCATAAATATATAATGTGCTTCAAGCAATATAACATTTAATTACCCAAACAAATGAATATTGAAATATCATATTTCAGTCGTAGAGGATCGAAATATAGTGCTAAGCCATAATAAATTTCTTTATTGTTTCCCAAATGTTCGCCTGTAAATCCAGTGCTTTCGTAATGAAGTTCAATAAACACCATTTTATTACACGACTCGGGCAGTCGGAGGGCCAATAACTAAAATCAACCAATCGAAATGCTCTATTGTCGGTCAATATTCTCTCAGTATTGGACTGGGCACTGTCCCGAATGGTCCCGAATGATACCGCACTTGTGTCCCTTTGAACTTCAGTCGTATAATAAATCTCTTATTAACCAAGCTTGCTCGGGACCGTACTGGAAGAATATCGGCCCTCGGTCTTTTTTGTACGGACCTCGCTGCGCTCGGTCCGTACAGTCAAGACCTCGAGCCGATATTCTCCCAGTACGGCCCTCGCGCTTGGTTAATAAGATATATTTAATTTTAAGATTTTCAGATAGGAATTTTAAAAAAGTCAGTTTCATAACAAAAATTAAAAAAAAAAAGTTATTTTGTCTTTAGGAAGAGTTAATCGAGGAAAGAATCTCTGACAGCTGAGCTGTTTTTAAAATTCCTTTTTCCTTTTTCTTAAGTAATGCTTCCTCCCAGTAAGAGTTATTTCCGGTTGTTACGTCTTCAACGAACCGATTGACCAATTACCGAGCAAGTTCTGGGTGATTGTGTTCTGTACTTGTGTTCTGTACTATCTCACACAACCAATCGGATTCAAAGAGCATTCTGTCCAAGAGAAGATGCAGTTTTATCGCTGGGTAACATCTTTTTTTCACTCGGGTATTCACCATTACAATCGCTTACACGTTTCCCCCAATATTTATGCAATTTGCGTTGCAATATAACTACCGAAAGACACTTTCACATGAGAAGAGTTTTCATTCTAGCAGGTGCTACAAGCTGAACATTATAGAAATGAAGATCCTGGCTTTTCTCCTGGAAGCATCCTTTTTGCCCTTATGTGGTGGTAAGTAAGTATTTCAATATCCCTCAACTTAGACTGTAGAAAGCAGGTTACGAAATTGTTGATTTAACTGTTCTAAGTAAAGGAGGGAAAAAGCAACTTTTAAATGAAGAGAAAAGTAAGTATGAGTGGTAAAAAAGGAACCATTCACAAGTTCATGATAAGAGCGTAGCTTTAATATCTGCGTGGGAAGGCCAAATAAGTACAATAATGAGATTTGATGGGCACGGCATTTCTTGGAGTGAAGAAAGCAGGGTATAACATCGTTGATCTAGCCGTTCCTGGTAAGGTCCTCTCTAAAAGTGTACTTGGAGGGAAAACACAACTATTTCAAGCTTTGCCTTCAGGAATTGAGTTCAATTATAGTAACAAGGATCAAAAAGGGAATCATTCATGAGTGCAAAGTTTTCAATTTGCCTTAGGAAGTCATATAAGTACGTGACTATTTAAAAATGGTGGAGACAGTATTTCATACCCTTCTTCGTCTTTACTCTAAGCAGGTCGTATTCGCATCAAGCGTGCAGAAATGCAAGATGACTAATGCAGAGCTACTGGAAGCCGCCACTTGCGAGACACATACTCTAATGGAAATCCTCTACGAGTCATCTCGCCAGCCAAGAGGATGAGAGGGATTCTTTAACCGAGAAGAAGTCGCCTCCAAAGCGACTCCAAGAATGAAGGACTTGGACTGAATCCCAAGATAGGCTGGATTTTTTAGAGCCTTTCACATGGTTCCGCCCGATCAAGGCAAAGCCATTGGCATGGGTAAAGATCCAGCTCCTCAATCCGGACTAGCAACCGGGCTCTCTTTTAGTCTGGATCCCACAGTGCATACCTGGGAGGTCCAAAGTGTCTTATGAGTGATCCTCGAGGCTCGAAACGAGGGGTACTGCGTCAACCCTTCTGTTGGTATTTTGGAAAGCTGGGATAAGTAAGGCGTCCTCTTGGTTAACAAAGTATTGACCCTGGTTCAAAATAAAATTGGCTCCCACATACATACCACTTTGGAGAGGTTTCAGCAGGGAAATAGTGAAGTATATCAGTGAAGAAACAAATTCATCTATCTGGATTAATAATAATAATAACATCAATTTCTATAGCGCATTTTCATGCAATGTTCTAATGCGCTTTACAACACTGTGGATTCTCTGGGGCAGCCAAGCTAAATCTTTAGAGAAAAAAATTGACAAGAGCAAGCATTACATCGGAAAAGGGGGTCACCCATCTCCAAGGGCACCCAGCAGTAAATTATTCTGCCAAAATTACTTCAGCGAATGGCTGTTGCGAAAAAGCGTGGTACCATCGACTGGAACTTAGTTCCTTTACCTTGCAAGAAGCACGCAAGTCGCCTATACGAAAGATAGTACTCAGATCCAGGATATTACAACGGCTACGACTGGGAAATGCAGCCATGCCCTGCATTCCATGAGAATGAATAAAATTAGATATATTTCATGAGTAAAATTAAATCAGTAGCAGGTCTTCATTACTGAAAATGTCGGATTTTATGTGTTGGGGAATTAAAGGGAAATGAGAAACAACTATGTGTAATCCAAAGCTCCAAAGCCTTACATGTTAAAGCAATAGACAATAAAATCTCACCCGTGCTGTGTGATTTCAAAAAAGTTTAAAACGGAGAAGTTTAACATGTCCTTGCATCGATAATTATGCTTACCTGATGGCAATGCCTTGATCCCCAATTATAACTGCTGAAGTGAGGCGCTCAAGAAAAGGTCCGGGTAAGAGCGGTGCGGTCGATTTCATTTAAAACATGGATTTCGCTCATTTCTTGTGTTTCAAGACGTTCCTTTACCTATACTCTCAAGTTTTTTTTTTCTAAAGTTTTACGGAAGTGAGAGTTAATTCAAGCAAACGCTTTTCAAGAGGCAAGTTTGCGATTCAACTTAGAAAAGACTGAGAAACTCAGTTCTAGGTGGTAAAAATGTTTGTATTTTGATATTTTATATTTTTAGGTGTTTTGCATATTCGTTAAGAACGCAAGCGTCCCTTTGGGTTTCTTGTTAATTAACCTCCTTTGTTTTCTTTCGCGTCTTGTTTTTGTCGTGTTGGACAGTTTTATTTGCATATTGTTATATATCGACGTAAACTCGAATACTCGGCAGCTTTTTGTGAGCTCAACCGAACAAAATGTTAGTTTTTTCCTTACGCCTTTTTCTAGTCCCTAAAGTTACATTCTTCCTGTAACTATTCGCTGAGTTTTTGGTTTATCGTTGTCTGTATGTAACGAACGCACCAGTAACATTTCTCAATGGTTACCTGAACCATTCTTTTCTTGACCAGTGCTTCTGAAACGAAATAAATTACACTAAATCTAGCTACCTACGATAAATGAAAACAAACGAGATAAACCCGGCGAAATGAAAGCTTAAACATACCTGACGGTTTGGATCTTTAAAGGGACACGAGACGTAGCTCACAAACATACAACGTCAAACTACACTAGTGAACCTTTTCGCGCGAAAACTAAAATATATACTGACGCGAGGGAACTAAACCCTACTATGTGGATGGACTGCTGGCCCTCAAAATTTGTTTTAACATTGTACTTTATCATTTCTTAGTCGCCTTTATTTATCTCTGTTTATAATTTGTTTATTTTTTCAGTTACCTTGACCTAGATTTTGTATGTTGTTTTATTAAAGTCATGTTTGAAAGTCACGGCTGTGAATATGAGTGATTAGCCGGCGTTCGCGACGACATCAGTTCAAAAGAAAAAGTAATTGCATCGACGCCAAGTCTGTCATGGAGCCTACCTTTGTGAACACCGAGTTTCAATAAAGTTAATGTGAAAGCTTGAATACACCTCTATCGAAAGAGTCCAGCACGCGAGTACCTCTCGAATTTATTCTGCCAGTTAGATGTTTTGTTTCGCCACGTCTTCGTTGCCGTCGTGGTTTGCTTGAGATCCCTAATAAATCCTGAATTTCGCCCGTCGATTCTATACTAGAAAATCGACTGCCACCAAAGTTTTCATTTAAAAGTGGCGTGCGAATCGCAAATACAACTGTTTTATGTTTAACGCAACATTGCAGCGAATTTTTTTATGATATATATTGGGATCGACACTGAGAATGGCGACACAAAGCTTGGTCAGAAAGCGACCGCCACATTTATCTCAAGAACTTAACCTCTTATCAGTCGCCGAATAAAAACGGCACAGTTCACTGGCACAAGGCTGGCAGTTAGGGAAGGGGCGAAGGGAGGGTTTCTTAGTATGAATGTGAAGCAAGTTGTAAAATGCCTTCCCTTATTTTCTTGCTATTGGCAATGGATGACAAGCTCTGTTTTGAGCCTGCTTTGAACAGCTGAATGCATGGGTGCTGTAGGTCATCGTGATGACCCAAGCCGTAAATATCTCTATTTCTAGGAGAAATTTTTGGAAAAGTCTACATACATACATACATACATACATACATGGTTTATTTGATAAAGCAGGTTACTAGGTAGGCAAGACTAAAGTCCTGATGTGGACCTGCTAACTAATTTAAAACTTTACACTTAATTAAGAAATAGAAATATGTACATATATATAGAAGTTACTGGCATTACAATAATTAGTTCAAAAATATGTATAAATATCGTCCTTATTTGTTATTGATGAAGATTCCTTTGAATAAGATATACTGCTCAAGATCGGTTTGTTTTTCTTTACGAGGTGTAATTACGAGGTGTAACATACATTGTAGGCATTTAAGACGAAAGTTATAAACGCATCAATGATTCACACAAAAAAAATTTGCCTGCCGGTGTGGACTAGAATGAAGATTCAGAGTTCTCCACTACTTTTCTTACCCAACAGGAGAAAATCGTGAAATTAAGAATAGTGGCAAAAAATTGTCTAAGGTTATGCACTGTGTAATTTTATCTCTATTATTGGAAGCCGATATGGCTGACAATGCGGATAGCAAGATAATACAAATCATGTGCTCTGACTGACTACTTGAGTGTACCCGCTTCTATTCCGCAGAAATTAAAGAGCTTGAAGTTTTATGGGTTGAGTATTTTGTAACTTTTATACGTTTTGTTTGAAGAAATATATTTTTCAAACAATTTTTATGGTAATAATTCCCAAGATGCGATGTGCCTTGCGAGTGTTTTTGAAAGTTTCAAACACATGATGAATTCTATGGCAGTTAAGCTTGCAAGGGCAACTGATATCTGGATATTGGCCTCATTCTTTCAATGTTCTTTTACGGTCATCAATCTTGTCTTGGTTCATAAAATGGAGCCGACCTCTACTATATTGAAACCCAACATGGCATCTATGTCAATGGAGTGATACTCAAACAAAAGATTATTGTAAGAGGCCTTTGGTTTACTTTTTTGTTTTTCTTTATCTTTTTTGTCATTTTTAATGCGAAGGCTTTGAAATAACTTTTCATTGCGCTAGGAATTTATTTCGAGTTATGTTTAACACATGAAGAAATAAAGCAATATATTTTCGTACTTTTACCTACACGTTCAGAGTATATCCTTTTAGGTAGCTCTATCATAAAACCTGTGATAAGCGTGTTCTTTCATTTGAGCTTGAAGGAAGTTTGGTAAAGTAAGACTCAATCATTTATGAAATAGACATAGGCTATAACACCTGTGTGAATTTTCTCACATATTATTTCAAAAGATTGAATAGGTCTAACCAACAAAGACTTGGTTGCCACAGACAACAGAACAAGAACGGAACGAGCTAGATGTGTTTTCGCTAATGTGATTATAAATTTGATACCGCGCCTCTTAAGAAAACATTCGCTCTTAGCATGACATTCGCTTAACAAAGGCGTTCTGGTAATGTTGCCAAAAGGTCAGATAACAGTTGAATGGTCTCGCTTTTAGAGATGAAAGAATATTTCGAGAACTGTCCATCACGACTATCCGACTTTTAAAATTCTTTAATGATAGAGAACAAAAGCATAGTCATAGAAAAAACAAATTTAGATCAGCTCCGACAATTATTTTCCAAACTAATTACCTTTCGTCATTGTTCTGATCAAAGAAAGACAGAATGTCTCTCTAGTAAAAATAATGTTTTAGATAATCTTTCCAGACTTCAACTAGTTTTAGAAATAATTCAGTTATTTTTCCACCAGTAAAAAGTTAGGTGTAGTGGTCATTCGTAAAGAGAGAGGAATTTCTCTTAACAATCTGCCCTAGTAACATAGATATTAGGAACCTTAAGCAAACCACGACGGCGACGGCAACTAGGACGTGGCAAAACAAAAGATTTAATGGGTAGAACAATAGCCAGTACATGCATTTTAAAACTTTGTACATTTGTCAGCCGTCCTCAAAAGTCTGCAAATGGAAACTACAACTGCAAATTATTTTAATTTCCATTTGGGACTCAAATATGCTTATATACGTTATGCTGAAGTCGAGGTGTGGCGCCGTAAGAGGCAGTAAAGACATACAGCCATTTTCGAAATTCTAACTTAAAATAGAAATTAATTTTTTTAATCGACGTCTTCCTTCGCGTTTTCGTCCTGACTGGGTAAGGTCCCTATTACTTTTCCTTTTGATTAGACAGTCCTCGCGCTAAACAGTTTTTTATGGTGCTTGAGCTGGTTTTAACAAAGTATGTCAGATAAAAATGTCGGCCGTAAATCTCTCTTAGTTGTGTTTCTGAAAGCATAGCCCCGACATTCGTTTTTGATCGACGTACAAATTACAAATGTCAGGAGAGTCTAGCAATAGAAGATATCAGTTGAGTGAAACACGTGCTTACTACATCGCCATTGGTTAAAAATATTTCATGTGTGCTTTCTTATCCAATCACGCTTCAGCATCCATCCAGTTTCGCCCATACACGTGGAAAAGATATTCATAGAAATCAGTTAAAAAGGGAAATAGCTTGCTTTTTGATCCATTCTCACTGGAGGTTTTAAAAGAAGAAGGTAAGATCTCTTTCATACTCCTTTCTCTGACTTAGTTTTGCTTTAGGATTTCGATGTTTTGGGGCTATAGTTTTAGCATAACAGAAACAACTGCGACTCAAGACTCATCCAAAGATGATGTTTGGGTATTTTTCCTTTTGATATAAAAAACAACACCATTTACTGCATGCACCCAACTCATATAATCTGTGCACAAATTATGGACAAGAAATTAACTAGCACCCAGTGCCGACCCCTTCCAACTCGAATTCTAAGAGGAAGAGAAAAAGAAAAAAATTCGTCGGTTGCTTTACCTCACAAGCGAGTATGGCAAAATAATCAAATATTCAGCTACTTTGCTTCTTTCGAAACGTGCTCTGTTCACGTCAACTTGAATGTCCTTTCGTTCTATTGTCTGCTACACTCCCCTTCCTCGCTAGCTCCACTTTCTTTCCCCGTGTTTGCGAAGTTGATAAGCGGGCGAGGAGGATCCCTTGGCGCCTTTCTTGTTTTATTGACTCAAAAAACTTGAAGTTTTCAAAGAAATGACTAGCTAAAGCTACATTGGCGCACTATTACAGCTTAAACTGATAGACAAAGGGTTTGTCGGAAAGTCAGAAGTTTCTTATAAATTTTCATAGCCTTCGTTATCGGTTCCACCCTATAGAGCCGCAATTTTATTCCATTTCTTATTCTTTTTTGATAACCTTTCGAAGTAGAAGATTTTAAAGGGAGCTGCTCCGAAGTACCTTGGATTGGTCTTCTTTTTTATGTGAACGAAGAACACTTACCATCTAAGAACACGTAACACCTGACGGCCCTAAAAAGAGCACTGTCTGCAAATTCTTTCCAGCCCTCCCCATTCTCTCCAGCCCTCCCTTGACGTATGGTGACAGGAATATCTATATAACGTCCTCCATAAAGGCCATACGGAACTTTACTAATTGTACGAGTATCCGTCCGTTCACTCATATCAAATTTGATAAAAAAACCTTTGCAGTCTGATATCGTTTTTTAAGAGACTGCCACTGCTCGATCCCGTTTCTACATGCAAAGGAGAACATTTACCACGAAGAAGTATTTGGTCAGCCCAAACAGATAATAATTAATTCTGGGGAGCGGTTTTTTTTGTGTATCTTTAATAACATATCATAATTAGCAGAAGGCCCTTTTTTAAACGGTGCTGTTAGGCCAAGCTTTTGCGATAAACCTTGCGGGTACTTTAAGAGAAATTCAGGTTATTGTTTAAGAAAAATAGAAAAAATAAGTCACACGTAAGATCTTGTAGAAATAAATTACATATTTCTTTGGAAACACAAAGGCAGCTGGCGCGTACACTTAAAAGAGATATTATAATAATTATCATAATAGTAGTAATGTTATCAAAAAAAAAAATTAAAATTTTCTCCCTGAGGGTTCTTTTTATATTATTTGCGAAACGCATTTTTCAATGAGTCGGGTAGCGCAACAAACAAATACTTCGTGTGTAATTTTACTTTTTTGTTAGATGCGTGCTTTGTTATTTACTTAGAATTTGAAACAACCAAATGATAGTTAAATCAGAAGAGCTCCCTCCTTTGACTTGTGATGAACTTGCAATATTGTTAACGTTTCCTTTCAATGACGTTTTTTAAGTTGTTTTACGTGGGAAAAGTCTGGCTTTGTGTTCATTTGAAGAGATGAAGTCCATTGCTCTCGCCGTGATACTTTTTATTTTGGTCAAGTGTGATGGTAAGTGATAAACTATCCAATTTTTACTCATCTTTAACCTGATATTTATGGTAATGTGACCGAGATAGCGGTAATAAATGACTGTCAATTCGAAGAAGTAGCTCATTTCTCTTTCTGTGGTTTTGTACGGTGAGTCACGCTCAAAGTTAGTCTATATGCCCAACACAGCTGTAGGAACAAAAGTTTTATTAGGCTACTAGCGTTTTTCGCCTTTGGATGAAAATAACTCTGTCACTGTCAGCGTTGATGTCGTCAATGTTTTTTTTTTCCCAGGGAAAGCACTCCGCCACCCCCTACCCCCTCCCCCTTCCCCCTCCTCAAATCCTAGAAGTCTGACGGCCCCTTGAATATGTTCGGGTTTGCGATTTTTCTGAAGAGCCAGAAAACCAGATGGTGTAGGTCACTAATCAATCGCCTTTGCTCGCTCGGGAACAAGAGTAGGAAAGGAAGGCACCCGTGAGACAATAAAACTACGTGAAAATGATCCTTATCATTTACAGGTGGAAAACATAAAGCTGTCATGGATTCGCATTATGAGGACTGTGAAGAACTACTCGAGACCGCAACATACGAAACCTACACTCTGACGGAGATACTCTACACCGCCAACTGTAAGCCCCCTGGATGGGAGGATTTCTTTGATCGTGCAGACGTCGTGCAAATGATGGAAGTCATCTCTCAGCAAATCCAGCAAGACTCTCACCTTGGAATTAACCCGGATATTGGAAACGTCTTTAGAGCGTTTAATATGGTTTCACCTGACAAACTCAGGGCAGTGATTGTGGGACAAGATCCAGCTCCCCAGCCGGGACTAGCAACAGGCCTCGCTTTTAGTCTGGACCCCTCGGTCGACCCTTCCGAGGTCCCCAGTGTGCAGAGAGTGATACTCGAGGCTCGCAACGGGGGATACTGTGTTAATACTTCAGATGGGGTTTTGATTAAGTGGGCTGAGGAAGGCGTCCTTCTGCTCAACACAGCGTTGACACTAATCCAAAACGATATAGGTTCTCACATTGACCTTTGGAAGAATTTCACCCAAGCAGCCATTGATTACACCAACGATAACACCAGTCCATCGGTCTGGATTCTCTGGGGATCCCACGCAAAAGCCTTTGAAAGTAGCATCGATAAGAGGAAGCACTACATTCTGAAGGGGGGCCACCCTTCACCAAATGCCGATGGAAAGTACTTTTTCTGTCATAATTATTTTGCATGTGCTAGTGAGTGGCTGTGTAAGAAAGGGCGTGGCATGATAGATTGGAACCTACTTCCTCTACCTTGCCAAAAGCATGCAAGCCGTCTTTACCACAGGATCTATGAAGACCCAGGTTATTCCGATGGAGACCTTTGTGAAATGTGGTATTGTCCTTATTAAGCAAGAAATATGAGCTAATAAGCTTGAGGTTCAAATAAAGAAAGATACATGATGTTCAATAATGTGTGTTATCTTTTCTGAGATTTGTGCGTGGCAGAGAATTAGACACAAAGGAATTTAATGCGGCTTTTTATTATTGAATTCCATTGGTTTCTGTTGTTTACTTTACCGTTCAAAGGTGCGGCAAAGGGAAAGGACTTGCAAAGGCTTACCGAAAGTGTATTTGTAGTAGAAAAGTTCCTTCGCCGTTTCATAACGAACAAATTGTTGAAGAGAATTGAATTCAGATATAAAATGAATGAAAGTTTCATTAATGAATTCAAACGCAAACAAGTACCTTACGTTTCAACTTCCTGAATTACTTTTTGTAAGGGATCAAAATTAAGACAAACGGTTTTTGGACCGCGTGGTAACCCACGACACATTTGCTACCGTCAATCACTTTCGAAAGCAATTTTTTCGCCGTCACCTAAAGTGATTTCAGAGATAAGGAAAGAAGAGGATTAACAAGTTTTTTATCTGCTTGAGGTAATGACCGATGTCTTCGCTCAAAAATACTTCCCAACCGGAAAAACGAAACTGATATATTTATTAAAAATGGCAACGCAAATAAGAATGTACTCGGCGACTCACGAAAGCGTGCAATGTGGGCAGAAATAGGAAAATGCGGACCGCGCTGAAAACCAATCACATAGCAGAATTCATTACCGCGTCCTCTGAGATTAATGAAAAGTGATATTTCACTGTTAATAGAAAAAAATTTTGCCAAAATAGCTCCGGATAGTATCGTCTCAGTGAAAATGTCGCTTCTCTTTTAAATAGGAAACAATTTGCTTCCTCAAGATTATACCGCTTTTTTCTCGCCTAGGGTAGAGTTGCAGCAGAGTTCCTTACCCAGCTTGGACCAGAGAGCAGGTCTAAAAGGGAAAGGAAAAGAGGCATGAAAAAGAGAAAAATTGAGCGCGAGAACTAAAATCAACTGACCTCAAAAACTAGGTGTAAGAAGGCACTTTGCCCGGTGGGAAAAATATTCCTAACACATTTCTGTTCGGAAAGAGAATTTGTTCTGAGGTTTAATCGGGCGTTTTATTTTTCTATGGTGCATCTATTACCTCTACAAGCATCAAATCGAATTCAATTTTTTTTGTGATTAAAAAAGAAAAAAAGAGCCACACTATGTTAGCTCGTTTCAATTGTTTTTCGGTGTACTTTTGGAGAAATATTTTACCCTGTAGCCAAAATGGCCGAAAATGTACCTTGAAAAATCATCGATTACTTTATTTACATTGACTCACATGAAACGTTGAATGCACCACAATTAAGAGGAACGATATCAACATGTACACTGCATGTATTAAGTTGTATCTTTCAAGAAGACTTAAAATTGACAGTATTACATTCTACAATTTTTTTAGGAAAATTTGTGTTTGTAAGCAAGGGCCGAGAACAATCATCCATTGTTACCATGGCAAAAAAAGTGTTGCAACCTTCAAAAATGGCATTTTTGTTCATCCACCCAGGGTAGCTAACTGTATGCAAATTGAAAATTTTCATTTCCCAAGTTGTGTGATTCTCACGGACTCGTTCTTAGGTCAGAAGTTGAAAAGGTATCTACGCGAGCCGGGCACCTGAAATTAGCTCTTAAATGTTTTTTTCTTTATGTCTTTGATTTGAATATCCTAGAATATGTTTATAGTAAACAAACTTTGCATCTATTCTTGTTAATCAAGTCTCACAGATTTTAGGACTTGGTGGTTCAATTCGAATCTTCGAGCAGCCTTGTAACATACTCCATGCATTATGAATAGTAATTGCGTTCCTTTTAAACGTTATAACAGAAAAAGTCTCCTTCCGCTATGTACTCTTCCTTATCTGCTGAAATCAACCTTGTAGGAGGCGATGTACTTTGCGTTGGTAAACCTGCTGAATTGCGTGATTCGATTGTCACGTACACGATGCTACCTTCAAACAAACTGCTTTTACCATTTAAAGGTAACGTAACATTTGTCGTGACGCCGATATCTTGGAAGGAAAGAACGTCTGTTGCGCACGGATGTTTGCCAACTGCAATTCGGAATTGGCTTATTCCCGATTCTTCGTCATAGAAACCAAACCAGTGAGCCCGCAGTGTTTTGTTGAATAGGTGGCAGCTGGAGTGAAGTCCAAAAACATCATGGGTGCGGTCTGGGCTTACTATTACCGAGCCCTGTAGAACGAAAACAAACAAACAAATAGACGTCAAGAATCCCTCATTGGGAGAGCTTTTGGGAAAGAGTACTAAAGCGCTAAATTTAGGAACGAATCTCAGAATAACGACCTGTAATGCAACGTAGATTACCTCTTTGCTATGATCATTTGACGCAAACTTTCCGATTACTCGATCCGAATTTAAAAATTGCTAAATATTAGTTCGTACATGGTTGCCTAGACATTGCTGGTTTCCTATCTAAAGTTATTTACTGACCTTAGAAGGTGGAGTGTCATCGACAAGGATCGGTGTGGTAGATGCTCTTTCTGTGACAAGTCCAACATTATTTTCGCATCTCACAACGGCGTAGTACCTTTCACCCGCCACTAACGTGAGCCCTGTTGCCGTTATGGCTGTTTCGAAACCATTATTTACAAAGTCGCCTATTAAGTGAGTACTGTTTCGAATAGCGTAACTGCATGATTTCACACCACTTTCGTCATCCTGAAAGAACATGACCTTTGAGACCAGAGAACAGTTTTGTACACATGATATGACATCAGCGACCGGCAGCACTTTGCCGACAGACGGCGAAGTGAAGTCTGCTTTCATTTCGTTCGTTGTTGCCAATGCAAAGAGCCCTGCGTGGTTCTGTACCCGTATGGTGATGTAATAGGTCTCTTGGTGTCTTAAGTCACAGTCATGGCAAGTGATTTCTGTCGCATTATAAGCTATATGAGTCATGGATTTCACCTGGCAGCCATTGGGGACTGTTCCAACGCAGAATGCTGTTTTCGATATGCCACTCTCGAAATCAAATGATTTCCAAGATGCCTGAGGTTTTCCTACGGGTCCAAGCCACAAACTAGAACCACGGGAAAGCTAAAATAATGAAATGAGGATGTTAAATGGAGCATTCAGGAATTTACACTGAAAGGTACGTTAAGTATTTTGGAGGGGACAAACGAACATTTTATTTGAATTGGCGGAAAAGAAACTTTTTTCTCGAAATCGGAAAACACAGTACTTTGATGATTGCCGGGAGATGGATGGTATCAGGGAAATGTATAAAGCAATGTACAAAGCTTTGGTCCAAACTACCATGCTGTTCACAAAGCTACAGCAGGGATATTTACTTAAGTAAAGACTAGGCAGACCTCTCATTGTCGTAGTACATAGACTGTCCCATTGTTACTCTCATAAGTAAATACCTCTGTCAACTCTGGCGACGAAGTGTCAACGATGAAGCCATCAGACCATCCATGTGACGTCATTCCAGCACCATTCGTGGCTTCCACTGTAATGTAATACCGTACTCCGTGTGTGAGGGTAAGATTCCCGGCCTCTGCTGAAGTCATCATGCCAACATCCGTAAAATCTATGACGTCAAAATTATCAGGGCTGGTACCAAGGCCCCAGCGGTAACCTGCTATACCACGCTCGTGGTCGTTGAATGGTTCCCATATTGCTGCTACCGCTGATGTTGAGCACTGAAACTGAACATCAAAGGAGAGAGATAATCCGTCGCGAACTAGACTAGCAGTTGGCGCGGTAACGTCTACAATAACACCATCAGACGATGAGGTGCTACTGAAGCCATCACCATTTGTACAGGTTACTTGACTGATGTAGCGAGCGCCAGGAATAAGACTGAGACTTCCTTCAGTGAGGTTTCCATTGCTCTCTACAGCTTTCCGCACGACAACTGTGTCATTTCCAAGAGAGGACCTGTTTAGTGAAACAGATTGCTCGATCAGTGCCCAAGTGCAGCCAGCAACACCAGATTCTTCATCTTCAAATCCTTCCCACTGAAATGATAGTGTATCAGTCGAATCTATAAAGTCGATATCCTGGCCAGTTCCGTCTATGACACCTCCTTTGGATGGGGCTGTTGTGTCAAATATCAGCTTATCGGATGACAAAACAGACGTTAAGCCAGCTCTGTTTACAACAATTAAAGTCGCGTAATATGCAGCGCGAGATTGAGGTGTAAAGGGGCCGATTACACCTGAAGTGGAGGAATATGCTGGTATTGAATCTCCTACACAAGTAAGAGGTGATTTTCCTAAACAGTATGCGCTGCTTTGTATGCCGCTCTCATCGTCTCCAGCCTGACTCCACGTAACGTGTATTTCAACAGTCTTTTGTTCCTGGTCCGTGACTCTGTGGTCTGTGGTGACCTTTGTTATCCTTGGGGAAGTGGAGTCTACTGTAAAGCCATCGGACGTGCCTATACTGCTCGAAAACCATTGGATTTAACAGTATTAATCATTCTTGCGTTATTCCAACATGACAGTACATTGGAGTAGGTCGTGTTTTCGAGGAGGTTAAGATCAGCGTATTTCTGAGAATTCGAATATGCATTTCTCTTTCTATAGGTTGACCTATTTGTAATATCGACTTGAAGGATTTTGCCCTTATCTTTGTCCTCGATAATCCACATACATGATTGTACGCCACTTTCGGTATCTTCGACGCCGAACCAAGTCATAGAGACGTTCCAATGCTCGAGTACAATGTTATAATCCACTCCTAGCACACTGTTTCCGTCGATGACATCGCCCATTAGCGGCGGGCTTACATCTAAAAGCATTCCATTAGAGCTGCGAGTAACAGAAATACCAGCTCTATTTGTCACTTGTACCGTTACATACACTCTCTCTCCCGCGGTAGTACGACAGGTTGGACACGCAATTGACAAGTTGGTTCCAACATTTGTCATTGCTTTTATTTGACAACCTCGAGGTTGGGTTCCTAAACAGTATTCGATGTTCATTATACCGCTTTCTGGATCTCTTATGTCCTTCCAATGGGCTTCAATAGTCATCTTTGGTGAAAAGTAGTCCATGTCATCCCCATTTGGGCCATCGTGGACGTCATTGTCAACAGCTAATGGTGGAGTTGTGTCTATGACGAGTCCAAGCGAAGAAATTGTTGTACTTAAACCCGCTAGATTTGTTGCTACAACTGTTATGTAATATATTTTTCCATGGGTAAGACTGAGGTCATACTTGGTTACCTGTGTTGCGAGCTGCACATTCTCAAAGCTAACAACATCGTCTTGGTAAGGCCGAGTACCGATCGCAAAACGATAATTCTGGACAGAGCTTTCATTCTCAGCAAACGAAGGCCATGTGGCAGTGATGGATTCTGTGTTCGACTGATACTGGAAAGACTGATTGCGTGATACCCCAGCTGTAATTTGACCCGTCTGAATTGGTGGCGTGTTATCGATGGTGAAAATGACACTTAATAAAGCTCCGAGACCTGCATTGTTTATGCAAAGTACACTTACATTGTAACTATCCCCGTGAAGAAGGACAGCGGAATAGAGCGAGATATTACCCGAGGATGCTTTGCTGCTCTTCAGAAAGCGAAGTTGTTCCACTTTGTCCCTAACGGAGACGTTGCAGTAACTCATGCCACTCTCCAAATCTCTAAACTCGTCCCAGGAGACAGTGATATTGCTGTTGCTGACAAACGTTCTTCTTAAGTTTCGACCTAATGATGGTCCAACTTTTATTTCTCCCAGACTTGATGGTGTGCTATCAAAGACCATTGCATCCGAGCATGAACGTGAGACGAGACCAGCTCGGTTTCGACATGTTACAGTGACATAATACTTCACACCAGGTGCAAATACCATATTTGTCATCGTGGTGTTAGCGTACTCTGACCGGCCAATGTTGATGAATGGTTGAACTTGAGTTCCACATTTACTTGTACCTATGGCCCACTTGTAGTACCAAAGTTCACTTTCGGGCTCGGAGAAGCTTTTCCAGTAAACTGCAATGTTAGATTCAGAAGCCGAATAGAAAGTGTTGTCTTGTTCGTTGTACCTCCACCCAGCCTGTGATCCGCAGCCTGGAAGAATTGTACTCGGTATTGGTGGAGTTGCATCTGCAATGACACCATCCGAAACCAGTTCCCTGACAGCACCAGCCTGATTTGTCACTTTTAAATGCACATAGTATTTTGTTCCACTCAGTAAAGAAAGGACTCTTTGACTTCTGACATGTGTCGAAAGACCAACATCCGTGTAATCTTGAACACTGCTTTTGTCATTTCCACTTGTACCAATACTCCACTCAAATTTTTCAATTCCACTTTCCAAGTCCCAGACTCCTTCCCAGTTTGCAGCCATATCTGATAGAGAAGATTGATACTTAAGATCTGGTTCAATGACTCCATCGTGCACCACACCATGGCTTGGAGGACTAAAATCGATCAGCACTCCGTCAGAGCTCATACAGTTGCGCAGTCCAGTATAGTTAACAGCGCAAACAGTAAAGTAATATACATCGTTAGCCAAGGAAAGACCGCGGACGGTAGCTGAGTTATTTCGCTCTGCCTTCTGAAACGGGTACACATCTGCAGTAACTCCACGATTTCTACTCACACCATACTCATAATACTGGATTCCAGACTCGTGGTCCTCAAAACCATCCCATTCTGCTGACAGTGCCGTGGTATTTTCTTGATAGTCGATATCTGAGCCTGAACTTCCGTCACGCACTTGCGCAGTTCGTAAGCTCGGGGGAGTCTCGTCAGAGACGAAGCCATCCGAAGACACTTCGGAGCTTGTCAATCCAGCTCTGTTTTCAGCTTTGATCTTGATACAGTATTTCTGACCATTAACCAGTGTTATATTACTCAGCATAAATGAAGTAGCCTTTGGAGGTACAACCTTTATGAATGTATTTCCTGTTACATGATAGTTACCAGGGATACAGCTTCCGACGGCAAAATAGTACTGCTTGACTTCAGTATGAGGTTCTGGGAACTTTGTCCAGGAACCGTAAACATGCCTCACGTCTACCTTATATTTGATATCTACTTCAGCTTTTGGCCCATCGTAAACGTTTCCTTGGGACGGAGGTGTGGCATCGGGTATGAGAGTGACTGAATGAGCATCTTTATACAAGAAAGCTCCATTGTAGGCTCTTATGATTACTTGATATGCCTTTCCTTGGAACAATGTAAGATTTTTAAATGTTGCAGAAGTCGGCAGATTAGATCCTGGTATTGCTTTAAAGTCTGAATTTGATGGTGACGTGCCCAAAGGTACAACAGCCCAGTCGTAGCGCTTGAGACCACTGTGAGTATCAGAGAAACCGACCCAGCCAACTGATAAGGACGATACACTCGGCACGTATACGAATTGTGTTCCATTTATGAGGTCGTGTTCTCCAGTTACCTTGACTTGACCAGTGAATACAGGATGAGTCGTATCCACGGTAACGCCATCAGAAGTGACGTCAGTGGTGAAACCAACTGTGTCGATCGCTCGAACAGTCACGAAATACTTCGCGTTGTTTCCTAACTTCAGTCCGGTACGAGTGATGTTTGTCGCTTTTCCTGCTGACGTCCAAGAAACAACAATACGTCCACTGTTATCTGTCACTCTATATTTGTAATCTATGATTCCGCTCCCTTTGTTACTGTCCGTGAAACCATTCCAGTTTGCTGCTATCACTGTATTGTCTGATTGGTAGTCTATATCACTTAAGTAGCCATCATTAACAACACCGCCATGTGGAGCATCATGGTCTATCAGCACGCAGTCTGATTGGACTTGAGTGTACAGACCAGCTTTGTTATAGCCTCTAACGACCGCGCAGTAGCTTTCTTGCGAAACAAGGTTCAGGTTTGTTGCGGTGGGAGAGCGGTTCATGGCAGTCGTCTTGAATGATGTGATTAAACCAGCTCCTAGCCGCTGTATAGCCAATGTGTATCCTGAAATAGGGGAATGAGGATCTCTAAAACGGTCCCAGTTTGCGGTGTACGTTGTCGTCCATTTGGCGTACTTGAGATCTACACCAGGCTGACTTCCATCATAGATCGTGCCAGCTACAGGTGGGGAAGTATCGATAATAACTCCATCGCTGGTGAGGTCAGAAAATAAGCCCGCTTTTGTGAATGCGCGAACAACGAATGTCACCTTTAAACCGTCTGTGACGCTATTAAGGGTCTTGCTTGCGTTAGTATTTAAATTAGCGTTGGTGAATGACGTAAGCTCGGTTGTTTGATTACTGTTAAAAGAGGTTAGGAGAACTTTCCATTCATACTTGGCGACACCATGTCTAGTTTGAAATCCTCCCCAGTTTACTTGCAAGAACTTGGAGGCTTGGTAGCTTAGGTCAGCTCCGGGGCCATCATGGATCCACCCATCTTTAGGTATCGATGTGTCAATTGTGACCTTGCCGCTACAGACAAGTTGTGGAATGTTATTTCTTATATCAGAAGCTTGTATTGCAACTTTGTATTTGCTGTTATCTTGAAGATTTAGTCCTGATAGTGCTTGTTGAACGTTGTTATTAGGAAATGTCCCAATCACACTAGACGCGTTACTGCAGGCAGAGGATGCTGGTAAAATAAACCATTGAAGTGTCAAGCGGCCACATGAGATGGAAAATCCTGTCATCTGAAGGTAAAGTTTATCTGTATGGTACTGAAAGTGAATGTCTGATTGAAAGGCTTCGTCGCTAAGTTTTACAGTGCCGGTTGTTAATGTGATACTATCTATCTCAGCACCAGGGCATGAACCAAGACTTCCGTCGCACCTGCAGATAATTTCATTATTGAAGAATTATTTAACAGGATTAAACAATCTAAGAAAGTATTGTTTTTTACATTTTATGCGTTGTGTTTCAACTAATGTAGTGTCTTCACTTAATGAGGAAAAATATGCGTTTTAGGAACGAATGTTATTAAAGGCTACAGATCTTGTAAGCTCCGTCTTGAAAGCTTGCAGCGAGATTGATGCTATTCAGATGATTTCTTTTAAAGAACGTTGTAATAAAAAAAAATTAGCAAAAAATAAAAACGTAAAGAATTCGATTTGATGATAGTCTTTCACCATTCGATTCACTTTAAGTGTACGTTTGCTCGATTATTTCCCATTTTTCTTTAAGAATTAGCTTCCTTAACACAAGTTCATATGAAAAACTTGGCGAGGCCTCTTGTTCCTTTTACTCTTCTTACATCTCACATCAAATTAGACCTTGCTTCCAAAAACTAGGATTCTACCATTCACTTCCAATCATCAAATTGTCGCTGTCTCTGTGTTGACTAGTTGCGAATCCCGCAGGATGTAGGGCCAACAAATAAGAGGTAATTTAGCTAAACTCAGTGAGCGTCAATTTTCTCGAAAAAATGGATTTCAACCAAGAAAAGTATGCTGTTATTTCTTTGACATCCAATTAACTTTATCTAGACCTGTAAATAGAGGGTCATGGAGTAATTAACCTAGCCGGTAAAATTTTCGTAACAAATTAATTGTCTATCGCCATATTGCTGATCGGTGAGGAAGTTGGCTTGTTTATCGAACCAGTAAGTTACATTGATAACAAATAAAGCAAAAAGAGGATCTTTTTGTAAAGATAAAAGCGCTCTTTTATCATAAGTATCGTCGTCCCTCACCGTTCAGGTCGATCACAGGCGTCCAAAGCCGACCGGCAAATTGTTCCACTTAGCCTCATGATCGCGCGGCAAGATCCGTCACCAACACACTGCGAGGTTTGAATACAGCTTGTAGAGGGATAAGAAGCTTGGCAAGAGTAACCTTGTCCAATGCACCTAACAAAACAATAAAACGAGGGTTCCTCTCTCAGTTAAGTGTTCTTATTAATCCCTATACGGCATAAGTTTTATAAAATCACTGATATTTAACTTACACAGTCAGCAGTTAATCATCAAGGGTGTTGGTTAGTGATGGGGAAGGGGGCGGGGAGGGGCAGGTAATACCTTCCAAATTGGTAAATTTTAAAAAAATTCTATTCCTCCTAGTTATATTTAGAAGATAGAGAAACAAAAGCATATCGATTAAGTCGCGAGTTTATATTTCAAAATCAGGAATTTCGTGTTATAATTTGTCCGCTGGAGAGGCTTCCTAAGCTTTGCCTCCATGAAGATCAATGGAAAAGAAGTCGCAGGTATTTGGAAGCTTTTGATTATCATCTCTACTTCGACTTTCAGCGATTGTTAACAGAGTTCATTTTTCTCGTTCGTCATAAAGCGTTACTCTTTAACGATACTTACTTGCCAGCGTTACACATGTCTTGTTTTGTGCAATCTTTGCCATCATCACAAGAGACTGCTGGGCGATTACTCCAGGCACTTTTGGCACGAGCTGCTGTGTCGTACAAGTCACACCACTGACACTGATTTGAAGGATTTACTGCTAGATGACTATAGTCCCGGCCTGCAGAACGAGTAGAAACGTTATAAGATAATTTCATACACTCAAATTCCATTGACTATTAAACGTGATGCAAGCAGCCCAGTGACATGATACGTTTATTACTGAGGTAGAACTGCGATATATTTGGAAGCTAGCGCCTTATTCCAGAGTGATACCCATCAAGGATTGACACAACCTTTTTTGTGCTGGTATGTTTTAGAGTATTGCGAAACGTAGGTATTAGAATTTTGTGGGAGAATAGGTACAACATGGTGAAATATGACTCACCTGCTATCTTACACTTGCAGGTACTGTTCGCAAAGCCAAATCCAGTTTTCAGACTGCAACTGTTACCATTACAGTACTGACAATCTGAGTTGCAGTTGAAAGGTGTAGCTGTGCACTGGCCGCTTTGACACGTGTCTGTGCGTGTACATAGATTACCATCACTACACGCCACACCGTCTCGATTAGACCACGTGCTGATACTCTTGCTACGATCACACCACTAAAGGAAAACAACAACGAAGAAATTCAAGCAAAGAAGTGACCCTCGGGGATGAAAGGCAAATAAAGAAATACTTAAAAACTATCCACAGGTCAGAATTTCACTTAGTTTTTTTTTTGATACGATCATATTCCTTTACGCTAAAGAGGTACCTCTTTTTCATTATCGGACTTCGTAGTTCAGTCGAAAGAAGGGCTCCTTTAATATTTTTGAGATGGACGAGTTTGAGTGCCTTGTCCCTTGTTACAAATTTTTACTCCAGTTTCTTTTATTGTAACTCACCTTTGGTGATCATTTCTTTATTTGAATATTGTCCACTGATCAAAATATTATTCATTTTGATTTGATTATAAACAACTGAACAAAATGTAAAAACTATACTTTGAACGGTGGCTTACCTGACAAGGATTTCCTGGCTTGTAGTGATTTGTTGCGTAACATGTCCGTCGGCCTTCCTGTTGTATTATGCAATATCCAGGCTTGACTGGACAACCACTGCCGTCGTGCGCTTCACAGGACAGGCAGTTGTAGGGTGTGCCCACGCACGTGCCACTTAAACAGCGGTCGTCTTTTGTCTTCAGATTGTTGTCGTTGCACTTTAGGTTATTGTTCTTGGTCCATCTATCATTGTTATTACTGTCACATTCCTAAGGAGAGAGTAGGGTGAGTGAAAAAAAAGAATTATTTATCTATTTCTTCGTTTTACCAACACGTAATAATCCTGATTATGATTACAGAGTTTTTAACTCTTTTAACGGTGGCCAATTTACATTATCTACCCAGTTGATTAAACCAGATTATCTTATAATACATCCCTACCTAAGCAGCACCATACTTTCTTTGGAAACATTAAAACTTACCTCCTTTGATATTAATCGGAATTGCTTTCAGAGTTTTCTCTCTTTTTCGATGAAAGATGTCAATGTTATGACCACTCAAGTTAGTGTTTTTTAGTTTGCAATGACATATTCGTATTTTTCTTTTTTGGATGGGCGAAATAGCTTTTTGAACGTTTCCTCTAACAAAAAGTACAACCTGAAACTCAAATCAAATTGTTAAGAATACTTAGTAATGTCTTTCCTTCATTTGGTCTTCCCAAAAGGGTTTATTATCATTCCTACTGGACTTTCAACATCAATTTCATGAAAGATGTAGGGCTGCTAACCATATTACCTGGCATTGATGACCTGGTCGAAGTGCACCGTGAGCGAAACACTGCCGAACACCACCTTCGCTAATTACGCAGTGTCCTGGTTTTACGCGGCACGCGTCATTGTAACACTCCTCGCACGGGAGGCAAGAGAAAGGCGTGCCTGAGCAAACACCGAAAGAACAGCGATCATTTTTAGTGCACGCAATGCCGTCTGCACATGGTAAAATATCGTTGTTTGTCCAGGCGAACTTGTTGTTGCTGTTACAATCCTATTAAAAAACAAAACACGATGCAGTAAATGTTAATCAGTTGGATAACAGAGAGTTTTTTTACCTTTGTCTAGCAAACAAGCTAAAAACTGAGAAGTTCATGGACTTAATTGTAAACTAGAGAGGGTGATATTTTCCCACTTATAGTTTAAGTGAGAATAGGCATTTTCAGGAGTAGTTGATGAAACCATATTCCTCACTTTGTAGGCTCTGGCAGTCTTGACTTGTGAGGACCTTTAGTGACAAAATGAAAATTTAACTTTCCCTTTTGGACGTCTTTAAAAACTTTCCCAGTACCTACTGAAATTTATTAAGATGTTTATGAATTGCATTTCTCTCCCTCTATCCGTTGAACAATGCGCACAAGAAGTTATACGGGAATAGAAATGTTACCTGACACTGATTGCTAGGGTTCACTGTACCGAACGCGTGACACTGGTTGTTGATTTTACACTGTCTCAAGTCACATTGTGTACCTAGCTTGGTGTAGCAATCATTGCATTGGCATGTGTAACTGCCATGTGTATTGATGCAAACATGCTGGCATAGCCTTGGGTTGTGGTCACACTCATTGATATCTATAAAAGACAAAAAAAGGGAATATGAGGATTCCCAATACAGAAGCGAGAGTAGCAAGTTAGGGCCTATTCGCAATAGCAATAAAAAGTTTATCTAGACAAATTCTCTGTCATCACCAAGATTTTCCAAGTGCGGATGGTTTGTCGCGAGTTGAATTATGGTCGAGGCGGACAAATTTTCAAACGCACCGCCGACAAAATTTGTCCCGGGTAAAACCTTAGCAAAGTGGAGTAAATAGACAAAATCGTGATAAACTTGTCGATCATTTGTCGTAAACGTTAACACCAGTGTGGTAATTGAATTGAGTTCAGTTCACCAAAAGATTGCAGTAATTGTCTTTCGTTGCAAAACTCGCAGATTTTACAAATTCAGACAAATTAAGATGATTCCTGGTAACTGGAGTTAAAATCCATGCAAAAATTAAAGCCGCCACTCGTAAGAGCAGGTTAGGCGCTGCAATGACCCACCCTATAACAACCAAGGGAACAATTTGCATGCAACCGCCAGCCGGAGCAAGTTACAACAGTAGATCAATGATTATCCAGTCGCTACTTTACCAGTCCAACAATGAAGCAGTAGAGGTGGCACAAGATCCAAAAGTGCTCATTTGAAGCAAAGGGAAAGAAAAAACTTTATTGTATAAAATACAATGGATATAGTATCGGTACCGGTGTTATTTTTGGCTGTTGACCGAATTTGACAGCTCTGACAACTTCGAAACTTTTAGTGTAGATGCAACAGAGGAGACAAAAAGTTGTCTTGTCAAAATTTCTCCTTTGATTTCGTCGGGACAATTTTAGTTTTGTCTGCTAGTGCGGATTGGTCCTTACTTGTAAAGAAATAGTTATGATGATATCAAAGAGTCAAATTGCTGAATATATCGCAACTTATGATCTATATTTAAATTAGATACAATGAATATATGAGATTCATATATTTGAACTGCTGTATTAGATACGTATGATGCGCGATCCTCGCAGTAGATAGCGGTATTTATGCAATAGCGAAAATCAGACCTGAAAAAAATCAGGCCTGAACTTCATATATTCATTGTATCTGATTTATTACTTTCACGGGTTTATTATGAATCAACTTAACGGCCTGCTCCCAGTTGGCTTGTTAGCTCAATTGGTAGAGCGCTGCACTAGTATCGCAGAGGTCAGTGGTTCGAATCCCGTACAGGCCTGATTTTTGTCAGGTCTGATTTTCGCTATTGCATAAATAGCGCTATCTACTGCGAGGATCGTGCATCATACGTATCTAATACCGCAGTTTAAATATATGAACTTCATATATTCATTGCATTCATTGTATCTGATTTATCACTTTCACGGGTTTATTACGAATCAACTTAACGGCCTGCTCCCAGTTGGCTTGTTAGCTCAATTGGTAGAGCGCTGCACTAGTATCGCAGAGGTCAGTGGTTCGAATCCCGTACAGGCCTGATTTTTTTCAGGTCTGATTTTCGCTATTGCATAAATAGCGCTATCTACTGCGAGGATCGTGCATCATATATATATATATATATATATATATATATATATATATATATATTGTGGGAGGAAAAAGACAAGTAAACTACAAGTTCATCCCTACAAGCCTGTTTCGTGGTCGCCCACTCATCAGGGGATTTTTTAAATTGTCAAAACGCTGCTTGATTTTCAATTCAATTTAAAGCAGAACAACAATTTTTATTTAGACAAACTAAAAATGCACTATTAACCAAGCGTGAGGTCAAAATGGCAGGATATTGGTCGAGGTCTTTTCTACATGCGTTTTTAGTCTTGGAAAGCGAAGGGTGGAATGACTATTGTTAGGAGTTAGAATATGCAAATTTGTGAAGGTGTAGTCTGATCGTCCGGGTGAGTGTAGTCCTGAGAAGGACTGTTGTCGGTGGTAGTGACTGACGTTTCGAAGTCAAGTCATTCACTTGACTCTGATGATGAATTCTGCACAGGTTGTCGAAACGTCAGTCACTACCACCGACAACAGTCTTTCTCAGGACTACACTCACCCGGACGATCAAGCTACACCTTCACATGTTACCCCCGGGTTCAAACCATTTACTGCAATATGCAGATTTGTGACTCACACCGATGTAAACAAACCGATATGTCAACGGCACCAATTCATATCGACATTCCGAAATTATAACTCGACTTTTCTTCGGAGAAGTTTCAATTGATACTCGTCGCAGTCAGCACATGTGTAACCGAGTCAAAGCTCTTTGAAAGACTAACAAAGGTGTACCTGAGTGCGCTAGATGCAGTCGCTTTCCCGCGATCATCTTTTACGATCATTTGTATAATGGTGGAATATTTCTCGCCCTTCCTTGGTATATTTTGTATTTAACAAAGCGTTTAGGTCACAATTGTTCTTAAATACTATTTCAAGCCTTCAGTAACCGTCGAATTTTTATAGGGGAAAGGCAAAGGATTGTTTTCGTGCCTTGCATCTCGCGCGCGGAATGAGAAGACAGTAGGAAGGCTTGAAATTAAATTTGAGGCCGCTTTGAGAACCGAATGTAATGGCCGCTCTGTTAAAAAACAAAATATGTGAGGAAACCTTCTAAGAATATTCCACAATAGTGCAAATGATCATGAGAGATGTGACACGCGGTAAGTTACGAGATGACATTTAATATTTTCAGTTGGCATTTTGTACCCAATCTGCAGTCTGCAGTCTGCATTTTGTATCTAATCTGCATTTTGAACCGGGCCTGTATTTTGTGCTGACCGATAGCCTAAATTCTGACTATTCACCCAACACCACCCCAGCAGTTCAAAGTAATTCTAAGTTGTTTCAACTCCATCCGAGAGTTACCCATTGGCCGCCTATGTTTACATGAAAAGAGTATGTTTTCATAAAATGGAATTAATTATCTTTAGAATCCATTCAAACGTAATGTATATCTACGAATCCACGACGTATTCACAGTTTCCTCTAGCTGATTACGGACCGAGTTCAACTTATTGGGCTGGAGGGATGCCGAGTGTTTAGCAGTCTTTGTAGATACTCGGTCGAATTTCTTAAAGTTTACCTAAATAGTTGGGATAGCTGAACACTCCTTTTTTTTTTTAGTTCATTAACTTAAAATTTGCTTAGGTTAACATCACACTAGGAATATAACCTTTTAAATAACGATCGCGCTATAACCTGCTTCACTAATATCTGTTACGCTTTTTACCCTCGTCAAAAATGAACTGCAAAATTTATGTCCAGGTGAAAACAGACGGGCATGCGAGTTTCGTCCTTCCAAAGTGAAAGGAACTCCATGCGATATTTTGAACCAACCGCTATTCGACCGAAAAGGTATACGAAAACTCTTTTTACTAATTAAGATAGATAAACAAGCTTTTAGAAGCAAATATACTCGATTAAAGAACAACGATACGTAAGGTAGGAAAGCGTTTATCCGAAAATAATTAATTTGAATATTCTCAACTAGCTTTTTCAAATTGCACAGACCAAGAAATGGTCCATTTCATAGCCTGAATATGTCAGCTTTTTCAGGAAGTAGACTCACCGTTCCCGCAACATGTTCCTCCGAATCCCGATTGGCAACTACATCCGCCACTATTCGGCGTACCGCCGTTTAGGCAGTTACCCCTGTTACATGCTTGCGTCTCTTGAAAATGATATGGACATTGTCCACCGCACTGCTCCGAAGAAGTTTTCTGTCGCGTGCGAGTCTGTGTGCCACTCGTTCCGCAATAATGGGAGCAAGGGCCCCAACCACTCCAGCTTCCAACCTGACAGTTTACTGCAGAGCATGGAGGTGGGCTTCGTCTTCGTCTTCGTCTCCTCCGCCACGAGAAAACCGGATTGATCCCAATGCACAAGAACAGGAAGCAAATTATTAAAATACTGATTTTCATATCGCGTTTCTATCAGGTTTTTCGCTTTGCAATTTTGTTTGTTTGGTTAGACCTTACCAAATCAGCCTGAAAGCTACTCTCTTGAAATTCAATACTTCCACTGTTTAGGGAAGGTTGCCTCCGTTAGTGCTTCAACTGTTGTTAATGCAATTTCTTGCTCAAACCGGCATTAGTATGCTAATTTTTCAAGTGCATGCTAATACGTAGAGTTTCTTAGAATCTTCGTGATATTTTGGCAGTCTCTTTACCGATGAAACGTTTGTTTTCTTTCGATTATTTCTCAATAATGTCTTTGAAAAAGTCAATGAAAATATTTTACAGCAGGCATGACAATCGACGGTCTTAATACTTAATACAGCGCGTAATACTTCACTGTTGGAATGACATTTGACATGGCTTCAGCTCTGGTTATTTTTATCTCATCCTGTTTTCGTTTAGAAATACGTGACGTTTAGAAATACGTGACGAGTAGCAAATTAAATCCCCAAAAGGCAATCCATGACAGGAAGTACCCTTTAAGAGCTTCCTGTCTAGTTACAGTCAAACTAAGTGAAGCGCACCCCTCAAGATTACATTAATGAATTGATCATTTGGATATTAAACCCTCCAGTCATTTGAAGAATGCAATAATGATTGATTACTTGATTATTGAACCCGCTAGCCGTTTCCCGAATGCAATAATGGATTGATTATTTGAATATGGAACCCGATAGCCGTATCCGTTTTGAAAAGGCGCGGATCATTGTTCAAATTAGAAGTCCATTTCTGAAGTCCAATAAGAATGTTCTATTTGACGAGGAATCCTGAAAATGAACAAACTGCACTGTAAAAACACTGCGAAAACAGTCGATCACAAATATTAACGACCATATTTACAACAATATTGCTTTTGTTCTGTGGTTTTGATTGCTCATCATCTTTCGTGATTTCACGGAAGAAAAATTCAAACCTCGAATTCGAGGAAGTGGTAGCTCATCCGCTTCGTGGAATATGAGCCTATTTCTGAAAACTGCCCATGTGTATCAAGGTCGAGGATTGGACATCAAATTTTTATATTTGTATATTCATTTGTCTGCTTTACAAAACTTTTAACCAAATTTTAATTCTCTCTAGGTAATCATGATCCGGAAAAATAGAACAAAGCCATATTCAGAAAAATTGTTTCGTCGTGCCTAAACTTTCTGCATTTAGGGCGAAGATTTCACGAGTTAACCGCAAATTAGCCAGGAGTGGTATTTTGCATGAAAATGGTGATAGTGGTGCTGAAACAGGCATGCTTAATGAGCATCAGTATCAAACAAAATCGATCTTCGGTGAGCTGGCATTAGCAGGAACCCTTTGTAGGTGAATGATAAATGCGTTCTACTTCGGCTGTACTAGCGTTTCCTTTGTTTCATACATTGTGTTCGAAAAGATAGCACCTTGGGCCTCAGCTAATTATAACAGCTTGAATTTCTTTTTGTTTTGATAACTCAGAACGTTTAATGTTACCGTGGATCTAGGAAAGTTGATCTGCTGCTGCATTTTGAACTGCGCGTAGAAATGAAAACGGCCTAAATAAAAGGTTCCATAAAAACAGCCTGAAAGAGTGGAGCACATAGCGACCATAACAATGAGCAGCAAGTTCCTGTTTGCCATTTTTGTCATTTTAAATGCAGAAAGTTTGCAAGGGAAAACTGTCAATCGGAAACCACAACGACTACAACACCGCACCAAGTGCACTTACGATTACGAAGTGACAGTTTACACCGCTCGAGGAGACAAGTCCACCCAAAGCGATGGTTATCAAGTTCACACTTTGGTCAGTATTGATTCATGTTGATTAATATGCAGTGATCTTGTCATGAAGTATTCTCTTAACCCCCTTTCATGTAATGCGTGACAATTTCCTCTTTTGTATCAGAGAACGAAAGGTAAATTTTATTTCCAATATTTCCTTTGAAAAGAAACGAAGAATTCGAAAAGCTTTAGACAAGTAACACCGCCTGTGTAATGCTGATCTTAGAGCTGCGATCGCCCAGTCGTTGCAAATATTCTTGTTATATCGCTTTAAAATGTGTATCCCAGCTTTTACCTTCCACGCTGAAAGGCGGCATTCCAATTCATTCTCTTTAATATTTTACTATGATAAAGAGATGGTAGAGTGCCAGCGCCAAATTAAAAAAGGTGAAGTTACTTTTAGATGTGTTTATGAGCGGCCATCACTAAATATCGCCTGGAGGTGTGTAAATATGAAAAAAAATCGAAAATCCCCAAACTTTGCCAGAATATGGGTCTGGATAAAATATTTCTAGAAAAAATACTTTGAGTTCCATTGCATTTTTATTTTACGCGAACGGCGGCAAAATCGGTTTGGTGGCTTTCACGTCAGGTTCACAAGGTCCAGACAACCCGTTATTTGAACGTCGATTGAAAATGAACAAAACAGTAAATGTTACCAAGGATTTTCGTAATGAAAAGAACGCGTATTTATGAACTGTCTGAAGTGTTATTTGTCGATTCCGTTGCGAACTAAATCTTAGGGCAATTGTGGTTTTTTTCAATATTTCACTTATTTTGGCGGCCAAAAAAATGGTAAAATCGAGGGGGTAAAATCGCACCTGGGTATGAGCGGTGATTACCACCAAAATTAAGTTTGGAATTTTATTATGCTGTTTGCCGATGATGTTCGTCAAAACCTCGATGCTATTATTCGTGTCCGTATGCTGTTATACGAAACCTCAATACTATTATTCGTGTCCGTATGCTGTTATACGAAACCTCGATGCTATTATTCGTGTCCGTATGCTATGGGGCGCCAACCCAGTCAATATTCCCTCTGCATTTCTGTGACCCAGTCTACTTTTGACATGGTCGACTCGACTTTTTATATGGTCAACTCGACTTTTTATATGGTCAACTTGACTTTTACATGCTCAACTTTTGACTTTTTCTATGGTCAACTCGACTTTTTATATGGTCAACTTGACTTTTTACATGCTCAACTTTTGACTTTTTTCTGTAGTCAACTCGACTTTTCATATGGTCAACTTGACTTTTTACATGCTCAACCTTTGACTTTTTCTATGGTCAACTCGACTTTTCATATGTTGAACTTTTTACTCTTTTTATGGTCAACTCGACTTTTTACATGGTCAAGTGGTAATCTTTTTAGTCGTTCCATAATGCATTGCGCCCAATCACTAACAAAGATGGCTGCTAATGCTCCACTCTTTGGCTTTTGAGGAAAGAATGGCCCAAGACCCCTCTAGAGAACGCAACGAGTACGGATTATTTCTATTTTTTTGACAATCTTAAGCTACTGCTGTCTACAATAACCTCATTTGAAGAAGCAGAAAGATGCAATAGCTTGTCTTTTGAGGATCTTGACCTGGCAGCTGATCGATTGAGAACTGCTGCAGAGACCATCCAGTTACTCACATCAGAGATTCGGAATAACGAAGATTTCATTGATGTGGCATCAATTCTAAACTTGTCTCTTATTAAGGTTACGAACTTGATTGATGAGCTGCAGCAATACAGAAATGGGATGTTAGATTTTCACAGTGAAAGGGCATATAGTAGCCCACCTGATTCAAGAAGGAACGGTCCTGGGCGCCCACCTTATGTCATTGAGGAAGAACAGATACGCTTTTTAAGAGAAACGCATTTTTCTTGGAAAAAGATATCTGATTTACTTGGTGTGAGTGAGAGTACCCTCTGGAGGAGGAGATTAATGTATGGCATGACTGACCAAGAAGAGTCAAGTTGGACTCAGATATCAGATTCTGATTTGGAAAACATAGTGAAAGAAATTCAAGAACTAACTCCAAATATTGGACAGGCCCGACTGGTTGGTGCTCTGAGAAGCAGGGGGCTAAATATTCCACGATGGCGTGCGAGAAATTGTCTTCAAACTCTCGATCCTGTTGGGACAGTTTTACGGTGGCGATCTGCAATTTACAGAAGAAAATACAACGTTCCTAAGCCAAATGCTCTGTGGCACATTGACAGCAACCACAAACTCATACGATGGAGGTTAATAACTCACGTGTGCGTTGACGGGTATTCCAGAATTATAATTTATGCCCACTGCTGCAATAACAATAAAGCTGATACAGTCCTGGAACAATTTATTGGAGGTGTCAACAGTTATGGATTGCCTTCTAGAGTGCGAAGTGATTATGGTATGGAAAATTTCAAAGTGGCAGAGTTCATGCTAGAGCAGAGAAGTGTTGACAGAGGTAGCATTATAACTGGTAGCTCTGTACACAACTGTCGTGTAGAGAGGTCGCACAGAGATATTTACTCAGAAGTACTTTGCTTTTTTGCAAGAACATTTTCTCGCTTGGAGGATAATGAGCTACTGGATCCACTAAATGAGTTGCATTTATTTGCATTGCATTATACATACATTCCCAGACTCAAAAAGTGTTTACAAGAATTCAAGGGTCAGTGGGAAAATCATCCACTATCTTCAGAACGAAATCTTTCTCCTATTCAATTATATACAGCTGGAATGCTTGAAAATGAACACTCTGGATATGCTGCAGTTGAAAGCGTGTTTAATGCTTGTAGTATGCATGATTATGGTTTTGATCCCTCTACCCCTGTCTCTTTGGAAGAAGAGAATTATCAGGTAGTAGTTCCAGAAACAACTGTCCCACTTTCTGGTCAACAGATAGCATTCCTAGAAAGTCACTGCAACCCCTTACAAGAAAATGACAGACGTGGTGAAAATACATACTTAGATTGTTTAAGAATTTTGTATTCTTTGCTTTCACAGGATATATATCAACTGAACTGACAGCAGTTGCAAACTTGTATTTTGTATAAGAAATCACTACTACAAGCTACAAAATGCACAAAACGCAATGCTTTTCATTGCACTTTATGTTTTTGAAAGAGAACTTTAAATACTTATGGAACTCATTGCATGTTTAATAAATCTAACAATATAACATGTTTTAAACCCAACAAAAGAACCCTAACATAATTTCCATCTATGTCTTTTTTTTTAACAAAATTCATGCTAAGAAGCCTTGATAACAAGATAAAATGAGTGTGTTCAGTTGTAAGTAAGTAAACCAATCTTGTAAAGACTCAACTCAACGTAAAATTACATTGAAACTGAACAGTCTGAGAACAAATGAAGTTGAGTAAGCTATACATGGTGAGACCACTTTTTGGTACACATTTATGCTATTTGCTCACAATCAATCAATCAATCCTTTATTTAAACACGTGACACCTAGGAGTACAGAAGTTCTCGTTAAAACGTGTATGTGTATTTACAATTAGAAATAAAACATAATTTCAGTAAGAATACAAATAATAAGTAGATCTATTAAATAACTAAAAACAGGATCGAAGATCATAGACAAGAGCTATCAATGAAAAGTTATAATATTAACAATAACGATATTTACAATCACTACCACTAAGCCATGTGGGCTTTAAGAGAACGCTTGAATGAAACAATATCTTGAGATTCTCTGAGTCTAGGGGGTAGCGCATTCCAAAGTTTACTAGCTAAAAATGAAAAAGACCGATGTAAAAACTCAAGATTAAAAGGAGGTAAATCTAGCCTTGTACTGAGCCCGCGTAAACTATGCGGTACATTTCTAAAATGAAAAAATCACTTATATAAGGAGCCCCCTTATCATACAAGCACTTATATAACATAACTAACGATTGGAATTGCCTACGAATCTCCAAAGACTTAATGTCGGCCAACTTGAGGAGGAAGTCGTATGACACAGACTTCGAGAAGCCTAATATAGTTCTTAATATAAAGTAATTAGTTGTCTCTATTTTGGTAGTCTCCGCCTTACCTACTCCCAGTGAAAGGGGACTGCAGTACTCAAGATGAGGGAGAACATAGGCCTTATATAAACGAACTAACACGTCCTTTGAAATAAACTTACGTATTCTCCGCAAAGCCGAAGCCTTTGCTCATCTCTTATTCAGCTGTTGCTTTATGTGCGCTTTAAAAGTTAATTTGCTATCTAGGACCACCCCAAGGATTTTGAGTGTGTCCTTTGTATGGACATTAGAATCATTGAGATGGAAATCATACTGGTGTGAAGACGGGCCAATACCGATAGCTTGCGTTTTGGCGGCATTAATCTGTAAAAAATTCATTGAGAACCATCTCGATAGAACGCTCAGATCAGAGTTAATTATATACTGCAATACTGTTGGTGAGACATCAGAGGCGTAATGAGTAGTGTCGTCAGTGTATAGCCTCAAGGACGTTTTAGTAATAAAATAATTAAGATCATTAACATACAAATTAAATAAGAGTGGACCCAACAGGGACCCCTGTGGTAAACCAGTTTTAACGGTTCTCCACGAAGAATATACACCATCAAGTTTGACTCTCTGTCTCCATCCAGTAAGGTAAGCGGTCATAGTTTCCAGCGCATCATGCGTAAAACCATATGCCTTTAATTTAGCTAGGAGAAGCGGATGACACTATGTTCATCTCCCAACTATCTGAATTTAAAATGGCCATGAATTCTTCTCTGAGCTCACAAAAGCTAGCATATGTGCTGGACACCTCTAAGGTGTAGCTACAGGTGTGGGCAATAGGC
This sequence comes from Stylophora pistillata, assembly GCF_964205215.1. NCBI lineage: Eukaryota > Metazoa > Cnidaria > Anthozoa > Scleractinia > Pocilloporidae > Stylophora > Stylophora pistillata. The sequence goes on along the minus strand of NC_142522.1, from coordinate 6,939,568 downwards.
CTTCTCTGTAGACCTTCGCTCTGGGTGAATGATATTGTCAACCTTTCAGTGACAAGAACATCAGATGCAGTTGTAAACCTCAAAAATAAGGTAAGCTTAGCTTGGTCAAGCCCTCTAATAAATCTCTTGAGGTGGGCCAGTGTTTCTGTCTCAGCTGCTGTAGCTGGACTGGCTTCAAGTAGGCCAATAACTTTCACATTACTTGGAATAATTGAAGAATAGAATTGATGTAAAGATTTCACATCTGAAAAATAAATTTTGAGGTGGGCAAGAATTGGTTGCCAGCAATCACTTACATATTTGGGTTTTTGCACTATTTCCTTATGAGCAACCTCTCTCATGATTTCTACAAAGTTACTGTGTGTGACTTTTCTCTTACAGTCAAATGCTGACAAAAAGTCAAGCATCTCATCACTGTCACATGCAATACTATTGGCCAAGCAGCCTTCTATAAGACTAGTTTCAGATGGAGAAACATAATATTTGAAGGAATCTTGCAACATTTCAGGGGTAATGCTCCCCTCACCAAAAATACAACCAGCAAGAAAGGCTTTGCTTAATTTATAGGGAAAATACTGACTCTCAGTATATCCCTTAACAAGTATCCTCCCCACTGCTTCCCACTTATTGCGGTCAAAATCATGCCTAATATAAGGGACTCTTTCAGTCTCCCCCCAGCATGTGGGACTCATACTTCTAGAACTGGTTCGTTAAAGATAAGTGAGTTAAAAGATGTTGTCAGAAGCGAAAGATTGCAAGTGAAGTTCCGCGCTTTCGGAGAGGAATTCCTGCTTGATTTGAGGAAAAACCACAGACTCGTGGATTCCAAGTTCACCAGTGAAATCCTGGACAGTTTACATTCATCGCTGAAACAGAATATATCTAGATATTGTTATTACATCGGAAGATTGCGGTTTCGTTCGCAATCCAGCGTTGCTATAAGCGGATGTCACGGGCTGGTAAGCGATGATAACGTTTCTTTGTTTATTTCTCCCGGTTGCCTTTGTTTACAAACCGTTTTCATGTCGTAGCGGATCCCAGGGAACTTATCTGTAACCTTCATAGATCGACGTGTTGAAAGACAAATACCCTTGCTTCTCTGTTACCTGGTCTAGACGAACCTTTGCTCTGAAAGGTTATCTTTGTATCTTTGTTGTAACAGATGGGACTCATACAAACGAAGGAGGAAGATTATTTCATAGAACCCATGACCAAGGCGAAGATCAAATCTCATTTGTTTTACAAGAGGTCTTCATTGTTAGCATCACTGCCGCAAAGTTTACCTACCACCCGCAAATGTTCATTTTCAGCTCCTTATTCGCCAGGTAAACGAAAAATAGGACTACTCTTATTCTTGAAGTTAACACGAGGGTGTCACGGGTCTGATTTCATTTCACTGACTTTAACGGGAAGGCGATGAAATACACCAGGCTAAGGGTTTGTTCCTTTGGAAGGATCCAGATCAGTTTAATCCGAGATCGCTCACGGGTCACGGTGCGCTAAAGAAAGGGTTTTGGTGCGTAGTGTCAGTTACCATGACAGCAGGCGCGAAATTTTGTAGCGTCTGTTTTAAAGGAATAGAACTGAAAATTTGGAAACGAAACCAAACCGACCTTGGCGTGTAGAGCTAGAGCGGTTGTTTTTTCATTAATATAGGAATTCACCTATGAATCAGCGCTAGTAGAAGCAAGCTTTTCCGAAGACTGAAGTTCAATGTTTTCAGCTGATAAAAAGTAAGAAAGGAAAAAAGTGTGTTTGTACGAAGAGCATGAAAGACAAACTAAACGTCGATTATAAAGGCCATATGATTGACTTGATTTCAAAGATTATAAAGCTATACCTGGCCATTCGCTCCGACGAAGGGCCAACGCTCGAAACGTCAGCTTTTACAATCGATACGGTGGCCAATTTACCATTTCAACTTTGTTGATATATCCAAATTATTTCGTTACCCCCATCGACGCAGCCCCAAACAGTTTCTTTCGAAACTATCAGCCTTTATTCATATATACCTGGCTTGGTCACACTGACGTTCACAGTGAAGCTGGCTGCTGTGCTCTATATGTCGACCAAGAATTAAGAGGGAGGGAAATAAGGTTAAGCGACCTTGGTTATCTTTTGTCTGCAGCGTCGATAAAAAAGTTATTGGTACAAATTTGACAAATATGACAAATAACTTGTCGGTAAATCATGACTCAAAACTCCTACATTGATTAAAAAAATCATGATACTAATTAAAAGTAGACGTTGTAAACTGACCTAGCGAGGTTTTATCTTGCCGTCTATGGTGATGTTATTGATCATTATTCATTTTAGAGGACTTCCAATCACTGTTTTTTTCTCATATAGCATTCTTCCAATTCTTAAGATATGCAGGTGTGCGAAATTGACCTACTCGGATGTGTAACTTTTGTAAAATTTCACTAACTTATCTTATCATTGTAATTCGTGGAATTGTTTCGTGCTCCAAGCTGAGAACATATTCCATGTGCAGATTAAAGGCTAATTATTGATAATTCACTATAAACTTCTTGATAAAAGTAGCTGTCACCAGAGATGTTTCTCATAAATTATGCGAGAGTCGTTGGTTTTGAATTATCGAAAAATTGCTAATCCAGTGTCAGCTGATGAGTAGATCATTATGTTTAATTTTAAAATTTTAATTTTAAAATTTTACTTGAAAGTACAGCCGTGAACAATAGCTGAAGCTATTAACAATAGTGAAGAATAGCCCATTTCCGAATTACCCTTGACCTCATTTTAAAAACGAGTCTTGGTGCTCATCCTTTCACATTATAATAAGTTTTCATTCACATGCAAATTAAACTCATTTTCACAAGAATGGTTGAGCACCAGGCCTCGTTTTGAAAAAGAGGCCAAGGGTAATTCGGAAATGGGCTATTTATGCGTGATAATCTATCAAAACGAGCTTTAATAGCCTCGTTGTGAGTCCGCATTCTGTAAAAGCTTTAAGAACTTAAACTTACAGAGGAAATTGTAAAGAGATTTTATAGGAGCTCGTTCACCCAATTCAAGTCTCCTCTTTACTCTGCTGTGACCAGTCAACGGATCGGCCGTTAAAAAGATATCCTCCAGTTTGTATATAATCTAATGTTACACAGCCAAATGGACCTGTCATTCGTTTGATTGTTCTTGTCTTGAGAGCGTTGTAAGGCTGATCTAAGGATTATGAGAAAATTCAGTGATTTAGTTAAGCTCATTCTAATCCGTCAAACAGCTTAAATTTACAGCTCCATTATGGAAGTCCATGTAAAAATTTTGGTTCACCTAATTCATATTCCCTCTTTGTACCGTTGTGACGAGTCAAAGCATAATTAGGCCCCTTAAACAGATTAAATCCCGTTGAAACAAAATCCAACATTGTTAAGCGAATGGCTTGACAGTCCGTTAATTTTTTCGTGTCTGGGAGGTGTGACGAACTTTATCCAAGGATTATGAGGTCAAGTAATGAAAACAAATCCTTTCCTCCGGAAGACGTCAAGTAATGAAAACAAATCCTTTCCACCGGAAGAAAATTAAGTTATTGCTTGAGATTATGAATTTGGCAAAATGCTTAAATCCAATTTTTTTCATATCTGGCAATTTACCAGCTGATTGCCGAAAAATAGAAAAGAAATCGATCTTCGGATGCAGTGTTACTTTGTCCTAATTTAGTGAAGTTGACTCTTAGGAACCTTTCTTGGTTGAAGTGTTTGTAAGGATTTTTGAACCCGATCATGTACAACGTTTAGTAGCCGTAGTTTTGAACGAAGTAACCAACAGAAACCTCCCATTCGTTGATACAGTCGCAATCTGTAAAAATTATGCTCGGTCAGGGGTTCTTAACATATTAAATCTGCCCCACCAGCCGATGTTTCCTTATTTGGTTCATACCGACCAGTTTCGTAGTCTATCACACCTCCTTACTGTACTATGTCTGATCGAAACGATCAAAATTCACTCATGTGGTTTTGTCAACATAATATCGCTGAATTTTTTTCCTCAGCTCATAGGAATCTCAAACACGCAAAGAGGCAATTTTGGCGAGAAGCAATCCGTCGCCAGCGTCGTTCAGTGGATGATGAGGTCACAGTCCAGCTCTTGGTGGTTGTTGAAAGGGAAATGATAAGTTTCCATGGCAACCAGTCCTTGGAGGAATATGTTCTAACCGTCATGAATATGGTGAGATAGATATATACGCCATTGGGCAAGCTTGTTCATTGGTTATTAGTCAGTCAGTTTTATTATTATTATGATTATGATGATTATTATTATTAATGGACCCCTTTCTTTTCTCTCGGCTCCTACGGATCAAGACGAAGCTGAGGTCCTTTAAAACTTGAGAAAAAAAAAGCAAAAACACCAAAACGAAAACACTAAAACAAAACAAAACAAAACAAAAAAAAAGCGAGGGCCACATCTTGCCTAATTGACCGAGCAAGTTTGTTTAATAAGATATTTTGCAAATTCTAAATGGAAGAAATTTTAGAAATTCGTAGTTTTCATAGTTTTGACTAACCAACGTACGTTTGTTTCCAAATCTGCCAGGAAAAGATTTTCTTCTATCTTCTTAATTATAAAAGATGAATGCGGATGACACTGAAGGCGTTGAGTTCCTTTATGCAGTCGTGGCTTTGAAATTGACGCGTCCAATGATAAGCTCAAAATAATTTAATTTTTTTTTGTAAGGTGGCCGACCTGTACCGAGACCCAAGTATTGGGACGAAGATAAATATCGAAGTGTCCAAGCTTATGCTTCTGTACAATATGCCTGTAAGTAAGAACGTGCAACAATACAACACAGTTACAGTCGAACCTTCAATGACGGCCACTGCTTCAAAACGTCGACTTTTTTCGTCTCGCCGAGGGTAATTGTATTCACTGTTATTTTAGCCTCTCTAAAATGACCACTCGACGAACCCTTAACAATGTCAACGGCTATTAAAGGAATCTCCGACGTATATGCATTCTGTCACGTCGAATGATAAAAGACTGAGGAGTGGTGAAGCATACTTTTTCAGACTGTCCTTCACGCACTAATACACTAGAGAGAAACAAAAATTTCTGATGTGCTTAGGGGTCTTTTTTCTGAACGTACATCAGTTTTTGTGTCTCATAAAGATACATTATATTTGATTGTGTTTCGTATTGATATACTACACCACGTATGTTTTTGTGAGTAAAAAGGTTCTACCATTCCGAAAAAGACTGTCTCCTCTGTCGCCAACGTGGCCGTTGTGGAGAGGTTGGGTTGTTTTCATTTCTGATGTGATGCTGTGTTTATCCTTTTTTTTACCCTTTTTCCTCTCTCTCTTTTATGAAGAACATTTCGCAATCTCTTAAATTCAAGCTTGCTTTTAAACTCTAATTATTATCTTTTGCCTTTCTACGCG